>NC_081215.1:20480273-20627773 GCF_902713425.1 Acipenser ruthenus
TACAGAAAATTAGCACCCGGGTACCTCAAATGATTTTAGTTACTTGTGTTAGAGACTTGTGTCATTCGGGAAAACAACAGCATGAATTTATTAGTGTCCAATCCTTGTAAATACTGGAAATGTCTGTATGCCTTTAAGGAGAACAGAGGCTCATAAAACATTCGTTAGCACTTGCTTACTGATTACATTTGCTCTGGAATATGTTAAAGAACTGTGGTATAAATTTAATTTTAATTGTTTTGTACACACGCCAGTGAAAAGGAACTGATTGGATACAGTTCACAGACAGTATATTAATATGTTATTTTCTTATGTTAATTGGTTCGCATAATCTTTCTCTTTGCTTGGTTTAGGAGTACCTGGCATTGACTATAGCAACAGAAAAAGAGAGGGTACAATTTACATAAAATCAGCTACTTTCAACATTAAATAACAATGTGTATATGAGCTGAAGGTGTGTTCAGTTAGCAGAAAGCACATTTTATAATTTATACACCAGCTGTTTCAGTGCTTTCTAGTCCATTTTCCCCCCTGCTTGCTTTTAATGAAATCTTGTTACTGGAGAATTGACTGGGGTGAATTGAGATTTTAATCCCATTGACGTTTCTCCATGGAAAGGCACACTGGTGGGAACTTTTAATGGAAGGGCTGTAATCAGAAGACACTTGTATTCAGCTCCCTACAATAATGAATCTCATCAAATGTTAAAGCCCAGGCAGTGTGCAAAGGACTAGAATTTCAAGGTTTTTGACCATCCCCATTTGAGGCATTCCTCTGGGAGTGTGTGATTACTCAAGTTTAGCAGTTTATTGCCTCATCTTTCAATATCCAGTGGAGCACAAAATTCTCATCTCGGTTGCTCTTTTTACTTAAAGAACAGGGCAATATAGACTGCATAACTGCTGGCATGATCATGGAGGATCAGTGGTAGTTTATATATATATATATATATATATATATATATATATATATATATATATATATACATATATACATATATACATATATATATACATATATATATATATATATATATATATATATATATATATATATATATATATATATATATATATTAGGATGCTATATCTGGAATTCCTTTTAAATACCATCAGTGTATTGTTTATTTTAAAAAGCCTTTTTCATGAAAAGCAATTTTCTGCTTTAAATATCAAGGAGGCATATAATAGAATCGTGTCTGATTGTGGTTTGTAGCTGTCGTTCATTATCTGAACATGGCTCTTCCTCCATCTCCACTACTTAACCTCTGACTTCAGAGCTTAGTTAAAAAGGGGTTATGTATATGCAGTAGCCTTTCAGAGAAGTAGTTTCGGGTATGGGTGTGTGAGGCAGTGCAGCATCGCTCAAAGACCAAGCGTCCACTCAAATTTTCTAATATAAGATCATGGAAGCGAAGAGGACATATCTTCCCATCTTAAGTCAAAATGAAGCCTGCTTTGAACCAAACTAATTCAGTGACTAAAGCAGAGAAGGTGTTTTCTTGCTGATATTTAAAAAAAAAAAATGGAAATTACAAAATAAAAATATAATAGGATCAGTTCTAAGCAAGATACCAGATACAGATTGACTTACATTTCCAGCCATACCACCTTGCAGTCACCAGTCAAAAGCTAACTACATTTTGAACTGGGGTCTCCAGTGGTTCACATAGTAAAAGCAATGCTGTTTGAAGTGCAGGGTGAGCAATGCAAAAGGTGGTTTGAATCCCACTCACTACAAGTTACCGATCTTGGCTGGAGACCAACAGGAAGCAATGTATTGGCTTTTACACTCCTGCAGGGTTTGGAAGGAAAGTTGCCTGAGGCTAATTCGCTTCATATTGCTTCAGTGATCACTACTAGTCAAGCACACAGTCTAGGTGGAAACTTCCCAGACTGTCCCTTGCCTCCAAGATTACTTCCGTTTCATAGGTTGAGCAGGTGAAAAGAGGTGATTAGGTCTCATTTTCTAGGGTTTCAGTGCTTCAAAAGCAAGGTTTAATGGTGGCCATTGCTGCTGCTCCATTAGATGAAAACACTTAAGATACTCCCAAAGCAATAGCTCTGGCACGACAGCTGCCACCAGTATCAAAAAGCAAGATACAGTATGATACAAAAATAATAAATCCTTGACCATTACCCCCCCTCTCCCCCCGCCCACTCAATGACTGGAACACATATCATCAATGAGAAAGGATGAAGGCTGCACAGGTCAAAATCCTAGGAAAATGTTGGTACTTGTCAGTGGCCATCTTTTGGTTTTCACATACAAAATCATCAGTGTCATGTCGATCAGTCCAGCACACTATCATGCCTGACCATATTTCATTTTGAAAAAGAAAAACAAAAAAGGCTAATTGTTTTGCTTAATCAATATCTATCTTAATATGTCAGAACTGGTTTGAAAACCACAAAGGCTTAAAATGTCTGTGATCACTACTTGTGGTCTAAACCTTGATTAAAGGTTTCATTGACTTAATGAACCTTCTGCTTTCCATTAGACCAGTAGCCAATATTTGTCTAATTTCTCAAACAGATGTCTAGTCTGGCCCCTTTCAATTAATTGATGATCCACTCATCTTTGCACAAATGGGAAAATGGACATTATTGATATGATTCTGAATGTCTTGATGGATTTCATACTTTTTTGTAAGCTGACTGTATCATGAAAGACAGGAGAATGAAATGTACTATTAAACATAGACTGGTGACTTTAATGCAAAATGCTCCTTGACATTATTTATTACCACTTAAGAAATGTGTGTCTGTGTACTGTATATGAAAAGTCTTCAGCCCAAAAAGTGCTGAATTTCAAGAACATCACACAAACACAAAACCCCACCAATCCCTAACCCAACAAAATTGTATTTTATATATTGAATACTGGGACCCATACCATTACATTGCTAAATGACATTTTAAATTGGTTACGGATATTAACCAAAGGTCTTACCCTTTCTCAGTGTCACAAAACTGCCTGAAAGTGTATTTTGACGCAAACAGTGGCTATGAAAACAGGTTTAATGGACAGCATACAATTAATGCCTTTGGATATTTTGTGGTTCTAACTTTTGTTAGTCTGACATGTAGAGTACACACCACTATGTTACTGAAGGGTGGGAAAATATATATTTGTATTCATGATAACTTGGGGGGCAATCAATAACTCTACTACTTGCTGATTGCGTGGATTCAATCAAACAAAAGGCACTGTTTAATGGCCCGCATTATTTCCCTGATGTATAGCAATATTCAATCAGATTTTCAATGAAGCTCTTATTGAATGTAAACACGGCCTGTGTCAGGAAGTTTGATTAAATAGCTCCATAGATGAGATGTAACGCAGGCCATGAAGTGGAGTTTTTGATTGAATCCACCCCCAAATGTGTACAGGTGTCCAGCTGAGGATGGGAGAGCAGCAGGAGCTGTAACAAGACGTCTAACGCATAAGGCTTCAAAACCATGGTCTAGGTAGGCGATGGATACCATTACATTCAATTGAATAAGGTTTTTAAATGCATCCCCTGTTGTGGGGGTGGGAGCTAAGTTACATGTAAAGGGTTTAATTGGTCTCAGTCCTGTGTCAACTATTGTCATTATAGCATTCTATAGTTCTTTCTATAGAACTGGGCAGCTACTGGTTTTGAAGTACAGTCCTCTATCTCCCCACAAAATTGTCAAGTCAAGCTAGGATTATTTCAATGAATGGCATGAATAGTTGTAACGTATCATCAGCAGCTGTAGTTTGAAAGGCTTGTACAAAAAGCCATAGAAAAATCCTGGTAACCGACAAAGTTATGTTCGTGCTGAAATTGCTTTTCCTACAGCAAAGATCTTTTAATCTCCCTTTAATTTCAATCCTATAAACACTTCTATTATATTTTTCATATTAAAAATGCACTTTATTTCAGAAAATTGAAACAATCATTTCCCCCCACTGATCTCTTTATATTTGGTTGTCAAAAATGTTAATCCTTACTCAGGCCTGAAATTATGAGCCAGCTTTATTGGTCAAAGGCCATAATAATTTGAGCTCTTATTTTATAAACTCATTTCTGCAGACTGACATCCTGATAGAAGCAAGAATAATAAATCACAAACACGTCCCAGAAGATTGCATTGTAAATGTCAAACTAGACAGGAAATTGTAATTAAAGAAAGGAAATTGCTTCAAAGAAGCACTTGATTTTAAAATGAGCTAAGCACAGAATTTTGTAAGCATTTAATTATGCTCCAATTTGTGCAGATTGTTTAGCTCTTTTAGTCACAGAGTCTTATTATAATTCCTCCCTTCACACAGTAGTATTCACAACTTGCAATTGAAATGGCTTAAAAGAACCCCTAGAGCAGTACAGGGCTTAATTCTCAACTTGCTTGCTCTAACTGATTGTAATTTATGTTTTCACTATTGTTATTTAGTATAGGTGGTTGTATGGGGGGAGGGGGAGTCTAGCCAAATTACAACTACAACTCCCCTCCTTCTTAAAACACACCACACATGTCAGCACATAATCAGTTCAAGAATTCAAATAATCTTATTGAGTTCACACCAAATATTCTCTAGGTCTCAAGTAATCACCATCTGGCAAAAAGACATTGATGGAAATTTAAATCTAACAAGTAAAACCTTGAAATGTTGCATTTGAATAGAAGTGTTGCTTTGTAGTTTAAAAGCAATTAGCATTCGTGGCTAACGCAGTCTGTTGATTGCAGCTCTTCTAAATGAATGCTCTCTAAACATTTGAAAAGACAAGACATACACTTATAGAACTTAACAAAGGCATACTAATGATCAGAGGGTTCCAAAAAAACCTTTAGAAGTATTTATCTTGAATTGCATGGAAATACTGTATTCCTTCAAATTTAAGATGCACTTTTTGAACCATTTTTTGCTTCTCATAAATAGCCTGCATCTTAAATTCGAGTACAGTAGAGTGACGTCAACAAAAGACGTGCTTAACCTGAGTACACAAACAGCATAGTGACTGTCTGCAAAGAAAAGATGAACAAAGACATTTTTCAAATCATCCATGACATACAGGCACCCATTTTCAAAGAAGCATCATTAGCTTTGTGAGGTATTCAAAGAGAAGCTTGTACAATTTCAGCGTTTCTAACAAACAGTACCAGCTTGGACAGATCGGAAATGCTGATCAGATGTATTTTTCGACATGCCAAGCAATACCACAGTTCACAAATTGGGAGAAAAACAGGTGTGAGTAATCACGACTGGAAATGAGAAGCAGCACATAACTGTAATGCTCTGTGTGATGGCAGATGGCTGCAAACTGCCTCCATATGCGTAATTGAGGTTGTATCTTTGTAAATGCATATTTATTTGCTGTTTTATTTTTTCCTCAAATTGAGGGTGAGAAATTTGGGCTGCGTCCTAAATTCGAGGGCGTCTGAAATTCGAGGGAATACGGTATTTACCAGTGAGGTACCAAACCTGGGCCACTGTTTGTTAAAAACAAGTACAACTAATTCAGGAGTTTGATTAGCAGTGTTCATTAGTGAATGTCTGGAGTTTGATTAGCAGTGTTCATTAGTGAATGTCTGGGGAATGCTGTGAAGAACAAGGAAGATACTGGTTTTGTGTAAATAATGTGCTTTCAACTGTTGGTACTGTCAGAGATTGTAATACTTAACAGAGCCTGTAAAAAAGTTGTAATGAATAGAGAGCCCAGCAGGGGATGCTAGTGTATATACTTTTTATTGTCTAATGGTAATATTGTAAAGCGGTCAGTAGACACATTTATCAACGTCAAAAGCCCCATTACTGCCATGCCTCCTGCTGGTAAGTTATAATTGCAGTTTACTCAAATCAATGAAAAATATGGTATCCATAGGAATGTGGATCAAGTTAACAGTAGGTGAATACTGATACACAGGTATCCAAAAGAGCAAATCATATCAACAGTGAGAAAACTACATATGAAGTAGAAAGCCATACTGCTGACAAATCCATATTCTCAGTCTATACAGCTGAATCTAATAGCTTGAATGGAAGCAAGGGAGTATTAGCAGGGAGTTTAAATAGGTGGTGCTGCCTCCCTGATGGTGTCACCCAGCTATGCTAAAGCTACAGTGTGTGAGGGGAACAACAGAATTTAAACTGAAGAGATCAATTATAGATAGAAGGAATATAAATGGGAAATACAATTTAATAAATTACCAGAGTTGATGCGATATATCATGAAAAATGTGATTTTATATAGCGGTTTAAATGAAATTTGAAAATGATAATTAGAAAAGAAAAAGTTGTTTTGTAAAATAATGTATGTGACAATGAAAAAAAAAGAATGTAAATAAATGTGACAGTATTCACTTGAGTGCCTATATATGAACAGAGTGGCTCCTGCAAAGTGAACATAATGAAATATTCAACATGAAAACCTTTTTGATTGACAAAATATATATATATATATATTTAAAAACAACTAAGCCATGTAAAACTATTAAAATATATAATAATTAAGCGTACAATGTTATTCTAAATATGTAAACATGTTTTAAATGACATTGAATATGTCTGAATAAATGCATTTTCAATGTTACATTTCCAATACACAAAAAGTCAGTATGTTATGTGTGTCGAAGACCAATCAAAATATACAGACCGTTTTAATGTTGTTAGTAATAGGACATTCAAATCTGTGTCCAGCTGTGTTGTTTTTGATTTTTTCAAACTGCTCTGACTTCAATCTTCATTGTCAAGGCTGAATTTGACCTTAGACCAAAAGTTGAAAGGTCAATGCAGTAATTCAACTCTTTAAAACCTGTCCACTTATCATTAATTAGAGTACTCACCAAACTTTTAGTGTGGTCGAGAAGATCTCAATGGTGAACACAGTAATTGCATGTAATAATGCTATGCACTTGATACAGGAAAACATTGCATTTCTGCATCTGTGTGTGAAGAGAGTCTTCTAAAGCCAAGACAGATATATAAATGTGAGGCACTCTACAAAAGTTGCTATGCCTGTTCATACAATAACATACAGTACAGTACAATGCTTTGTATTGAAAACCCCTGGCACCGGTGAAAGATTTCTTATTATGTAGAATGTTTGTGCTATTTAAAGTTTTCCCTCCACTTTTTAGAAGGTTGAAGTGTCTCTTTAGGGAACAGCAGAATTTGTTATTTTTTCCAATTAAATTATATTTTTTAATAGTACGTTCGGCTTTGTTGTGGCTTGCCAGTAAAAATTATATTTGTCTTCCCGCTAGAAGAGGGTCCACTGTACTGGTGGTAGGGGGCCACTGATTATTGTATGAACTAGATAAATCACGGCTTCTCTTTCTCCTCTCGCTCTAACAATATATATAATACACAGATGACACGGATGTTCCAGTCAATGTGATGTTCCATTCAATATAGAAATGTTTTGTGGATATTTTTTTCCCCTGAACATTTATCTCAGCCTGTTAAATAGTTTTATACTCCTTTTTATACTCACCTGTGGAATATATAAAGAGAATAGGACTTTCCGTGGTCTTTAGTACTGTTCTGATTTTTTTTTCTCTCTTTCATTTGTTCAGCTAGTTTGTTGTGTTACCAGTTTGCCTCAGTTAGTCATACTTCATTTTTTACATTCAATAACCTAACACGGTACAATCATGCAATGTATTGTAGAACTGAATACCCTGAATGTACTGAACAATGAATGCTTTGTTATTTCCTTTGAAAATGTATCTCTGAGTGTGCGTTTATTTCATGGCCAGAACTGAGTGCAATTCATTTGAATTTGACCCTGGATTCTAAGAAAATAAAAAAGGTCACTTGATGTTGGAAACATTTAAGGAAAGTAGTTGTCAGAGTCATATATGTTGCAGCAAAACTCTATAAATCCAGGGGTTTGTTTGGGGAAATAAATGATGGCATACCGGTTATGCTGGTTACAGGACAGTCACGGCTGAACCAATACAAATTGAATTATATAAAGCAACAGTGAATATGTCAGTTATACAAAACATATATTATTATTATTATTATTATTATTATTATTATTATTATTATTATTATTATTATTATTATTATTAGTAGTAGTAGTAGTAGTAGTAGTAGTAGTATTGTAGTTTATAGTCATTATACTGTTGTTGATATGTAGATACTAATATATAAGCAAGTTACCTTTCTAGAATGCTTTAGGTATCAAATTAGAGCAGAGTGCTGCATGGGTTTAATTTATACTATACTATATGTATGTTCATAGTCTGCATTCGTGTTCTTTAACATCTCTTTTTTATTGTAATTGAATAACATACAGAAATGGCAGAGAATATTTTTCATATATAAAGTCAGCCTGTAACTACCTGGGAGAGCAACACATCAACAGCTGTTAGAGCTGACTTGAAGGTTAAATATTAGGAAGGAATCCAATTTCTCTTGTCTATTCAGCTCAGCGGTGTGTTAGATTGCGGCTGGAGTGTGCTTACGGAGTGTGGGATATGAAGTAGGCTAATCAATCCCCTCTGCTTCATTCTCAAATTCCTCTCATATCAGGTCCCTGCCCCCGGGCAGCCCTTCTGCTTTCCAAAAGCCAATTCCATAAAAAATAAGAGCTGTGACCTGCAGCCAGAGGGTGAAGTTGAGTGTTCCCTTCATGATTAATCTCTTCTTGGGTGGCTTTCAGGAAAGAAAATAATAAAATAAGAAAACATGCAAGTCGCTGCCTTGTGAAGGAGAGTTTTTACTTCTGAATGAGCCCGGCGCTCTGGAGCCAGCTTATCAGCAGAAAGAAAAAGGAATTCATTTTTTGACAGTGCTTCATGTTGACATTGAGAAAATGAACTACCCGATGCTATGATTAAACCAGGGCTGCCATAATGGTCACCTGAACCGCTGAAATGACGAAACTTAATTTTTTTAACATTTTTTTTTACAGCACCTCTTTTCAAGGACTTTCCAGGGCACAGGCAATGGACTTGCACGTCGCACGTTTGGCATTTTATAAATAAGTGCATAAATACAAAGATTGTAATGATGCATTCAATCTGTTATTGCTAAGAAAATGATTTGATCTTTAATCTATCTGCAGCAAGGCAGGTGCAGTGGCAGTGGGCATTGGAAGCCAAGGAGTTATGAATTTCTACTCAACTGCCTTTCTGTATAACTTTAAGGCAATTCAGTTTACCTCCGCGTGCCTCTGTGCAGCTCATCTGTGATACTGGATGAGGGGCTGTGCAAATCATTTAGATCTGACTTCATCACACATTGTAATTTAAGCCATCAGGGCAGTGCCACGCGGCAAAAGCAATTGTTTTCAATGAAGGTGGTCACGCACAGCGGCAGAGGGAAGCATCACTCAAGGTGGTAGGAGATAAAATATTTTCAACTTTCACTGCAGTGCCGTGACGTAAACTACCAGCAGCCAATCAGGGGAAAGTAGGAGGCTCCTCTGCGAAGAAGAAATAAAAAAAAGAAATGGAAAAATAAAATGGAGGAAAAGCTTTTGGTTCTGATTTCAGATTTTCCAGAAATGTATAATAAGTAGGTTTGAAATCTGCCTTCATCAAACCGGAGCTCCTTTGTCAGCCGATGATATTCGCCGTACCTTTTTCTTTTCTTGAGGATGTCACGGACCCACAGCGATCTTACATTTTTTTCTTTCTCCGGTAGAGCAGGGCAATTGCAATTCTCTTTTTTTATTTGCTGTTCATTGTTTTGTCAGGCATTGTGTTGTCAGATGCACAGTACCACTGATTGTTGCCGCTTTTACAGTTTCCCCACCAAAAGTTTGATATGATGGGATGGCAGTAGTTGCATTTTTTAATCATGTGTATATGATATTACTCAATATCAATGTATAATGATGCCTTTAACTCACACTCTCTTTGCCTATACCCAGCAAACCAGACAAAACACACAAAGAAAGAAAGAAAATGTTTTGCTCCTCATTACTTGAAATATATATATTTTATTAAGCTTTGTGTCTTCTGTATAAAAAATGTTCCCTTCACGTTAGCATTTACTGCTTGTGCATGTTTGTTGCTTGTACATGCAGTCGTGACGTAACAACACACCATCCATTGACTTTCCCCTGCTGCTCCCCTGCCGCGTTCGATGTAAACAGTGGTCTGCGGCGACTGCAGAGCAGCACGCAAGGAGGCAGCATGCTAGCCGCGTCCAGTGTGAACGCCCCTTAAGGGGGTGATGTCAGTACAGTTTTCTTCTGTTTTTTATTGACAGAAATTCAGTGAAATTCTGTTATCCTCAAAGCATTTGGGCAGCTTGACACATGGACCTTTTTGTCTTTAAGAATGCCTTGCAGAATTTGACCTTTACTCTTTTTTTCCTATGTCGTTTTTGGTCCCCACTCCAAAGTTTCGCCAAAACATCTTATATGGCTGTTTGGTCTTATAATACCTGAATAACATTGGGGTTTCTGGAGGGCCGACACTTTTTGCGTCCAAAGTGACCCCAGTCAGCAGGGAAATACATAGTCATGTGAACTGAAAATGACATGGGGCGGCAATACAAACTGTTGTTTTTCCTAGCCGGTTGACGTTTTCATTCCTATTTGTTATTGGGCCAAAAACTGCCAGTGGTTGAAACATCAAGTGACATCCTGTGATAGTTTTAAAGCACAGATACTTGTGCATCTCTCAATCACCCTGAGCCTAGTCTATGTCAGCTTCCAGAAGCAGAAGCCCATCACCTCATTACCACCTCCTCCAAGAATAGCCAGGATCTACTTCAGGGATTAATAACATACAATAACAGTGACACATATAGATTTTTATATGATGTTACAGGAGTTGTATTATTGGCAATGTATGCTGCTTCTCTGAAGTCTACCACTTTCTCCAGTTGAAATTACAGAGTACAGAATGAATTTTAGAAACCTTGCATTACAGACACCCAATAGTAAGTAGTATGTATTTAAAATATAAATACAGAAGAATACCTGGACACAGACAGAGGGATATAATAAAAGTGTACGGCTCAGTGAAAAGTCACATGCAATGAGTTTGTTGGTCTCATCTCAGCCCTCTGTAGACAGTAGTCAATATCACAAAACCAGACACTCCGCAATTTAACGTAAAAGTCAGACCTGGTTGTCCAGGGCAGGATTGTGGATTTCACCATATGTGACTAATGTTGTTGTCCCTCGGCTTTTCATGAGGAAAAACAAATAAATAATGAAATACATACATACAAACTAGGGATGCCACCTGGCCCCATAATTCCGGAACACTGCGAGACAGAACAGGATTTTGAAGTTGCCTTTAAACTGAAGGAAATCAACACATGAATTGAGCGCTAAACCTTTGCTAAATTGATTCTGTTGATTAATTATCTCAAGGCAGCATGACAATACAATAATAGCTTTTAACAAATTAAATAAATAAATAAATAAATAAATAAATAAATAAATAAATAAGTACCATCATCAATATTTATTTATTTTATTAACAGTTTTAAAGATATATATATTTTATATTTTCTAATAGTATATCGCCTTCTCCCACTCAAATCATTAATACTGACCGGCTGTTCACTATTCCTGACAACAGACAGCGTGAACACCTGATCAGTGTTATTATTTAATTGGAAGAGTCAGTGTAAATTAGGGCTATATATTACTAATTAACAGGATATAAATAGCAACTTTTTAATATTGATAACTGAAATACAAATTTTACAAAATAAAAAAGTATCTTGAATAAACCTACACGTGTTTATTCAAGATGTTTTTTGTTTTATTTTTTAAGATTTGTATTATCACGGTGATTCGGATAATTAAGAAGCAGTATAAATAAAGCAAGTGTTTAGTGCTCAATTCACGTGTTTATTTCTTTCAGTTTAAGGGCAACTTAAAAACCCTGTCCTGTCCCAAAGTGTTCCGGAATTGTAGGGCCAGGTGGCAACCCTAATACAAACATGCATTCATAAACAGACTGTTTCTCACATGACTGAATGTTGTGTTATGTAACTGGAATCCCTATGAATCTAAAATGTTAGCTTCAGTCACAATGGATAAGACTTGTTATCCACGTAGGAAGCCTTGGTAGCACATGCATTCATAAACAGACTGTTTCTCACATGACTGAATGTTGTGTTATGTAACTGGAATCCCTATGAATCTAAAATGTTAGCTTCAGTCACAATGGATAAGACTTGTTATCCACGTAGGAAGCCTTGGTAGCACTGAACTGGTGATGACTCTATGGACCGCTGCTGACTTTGCTCACAGAATCACTCCTTTGCCTAAACTAGAAGAACATCACCATAATAATAAATAGTGGATTATTTTGAGGGATTGGAGGCACTTTCTTACAATCTTAAAGAGTAAGTAGCAGGATTCCAAAAAATATAGTGGTAGGGAACACAAAAGCCAGAGCATTTGTTGTTATGTTTTTTTGTTTTGTTTTGTTTTGTTTTTTTATCACTCTTCTTGCAGTGATTTAGAGGACAGATCTCAAACCAGTGCACTAGTGGACATTTTGAAAAGAGCTTTGAAACAGACTTCAAAGTTGTAAGTATAAAAAGTTGTCAGGAGGCTATGTGGTCCAGTGATTAAAGAAACGGGCTTGTAACCAGGAGGTCCCTGGTTCAAATCCCACCTCAGCCATTGACTCATTGTGTGACCCTAAGCAAGTCACTTAACCTCCTTGTGCTCTGTCTTTCTGGTGAGATGTATTTGTAAGTGACTCTGCAGCTGATGCATCGTTCACACACCCTAGTCTCTGTAAGTCGCCTTGGATAAATAATAATGTTCACCATGAAAAGAAAAATGACAGGTGCGTTATTTAAACAGCTGTAGCAACACGTGGGGATGTGTAATGCAGTATTTTTTTGGAACCCTGCTACTTACTCTTTAAGATGAAACAGGTAGCTAACATGTTTGTAAAACCTTTTAAGGACAATTTTCTGGAAGGTCTTGATTTTTAAATTAAAGCACTGCTATATATTATAAGTGGTTTTGCAACAATAGCTTCTTAAAGTACTGATACACATGGAATTGTTTTTTGATGTGCTTTGATCTTTCAATTCCAAGACGGAACACTTCAAACTCAGTTCTTCCAACTTGCTCAAACAATGAAGCTGGCATTTTGATAAACAGCCTTGAGAGGTCTATAAGAATGCAGCTATGAATATTTTGTACAAGACAAACAACACACTGTATGTACTGGAGTTTTCTTTAGTGTTGTAGAACTTTATCCTTTTTGTAGTCATTATTTTAATCCTATTTGACAGTTTGTCTGACAGAGAATTGCAAACAGGCCTGTTTGAGCTGAGCTTGGAGTCATTCCAAACAATTCCAGGCCCAGCCAAGCTTGGAATTGGTTTTCTACGGAACATCTCCCCTCTCCCTTTGGGCACTTTACCAATTTGACCAAATGCATTCCATCATTAGTTCTAAATACCAGAATTTTCTATTTATGTTTTCTACCATTTGCACATTCTAAACAGAAAATGTGTTTTTTGGGGGGTGGGGTGAAATCTACTCACTGTTTAAATTTATTCTGGGCTGGATTAACGCATAGGCAAACTAAGCATGTGCCTAGGGCCCAAACTCAAGGGGAGGCCCAAAACGGTTATGTTTTGGTTTTTTTTATTTTTACATGTACAGATTTACGCCTCAACTGTCCCAAAATCTAATTGTTCTGACAGGTGTTACGCAGATATCTGTACCCCATAGAATTCTGTATCCCCACATGATTCCTTGCCTCTGCAGATGCAGTTTTTCAAAGATTGCTGGACGTGCACGCGCAATATTTCTGTGCCCGAGCCCCGCTGTGTTCTCAAGCACTGCCATTGAGTACTGCTGCAGTTTGCAACAAATATTGTAAATAAGACTAAACTAATTCTGTGGCAAAGTAAAATAGCACATTTAACACCAGTGATTTTCTAGATATACAGTACGTTCAGCCTCCTGCGTTGCTCAATACACGAAACCTGTGATTAAACTTTTTCTTGCATTTAAAACACATTTTCATGTTATTACATGTAAATACTGTCCAGAAACATCAAGCGTTCACATCTAGCGATCTTTGAAAAAATGCAGCTGTGTCGGCATGGAATCATCAAGAGTACAGAATTCTATAGGGTACAGAAATCTGCCATATGTAAGACCTGAATGTACTTGTATGCCAAAACATTGGCGATTTCTCTGCTCTGGAGAAAAGGGTATTTTCTTTAGTGAAGCGAATCAAACCCCACTCGATAAACAACAAAAAAAAAAACAAGTAAACATTATTGACGATTTTGTGTGCAGTATTATTTGACTACACAACAAGTATGTTTGTTTTTTTTACTATTTATTTTGATGGACTATTGTGGAGCTACCGTTAGTGAACACAAGTTGGAGCACCCTTCTGTATATGACCTTTTTTCAACTTCATATGGTGTTCCTTGTTTGTTTGAAAGGTTGCCTTTTTATTCAGTAAATCAAGAAAAGTCATTGTCGAGCTGTGCTGCAGGATTTAACAGAGGCTTCAGTTTTTTCCGGTTTTATTTTGAAATTTATTTAGCACATTCCCTATGGTTTCATTTTCTGTCAGATTAATTCAGTTGTTCATAATAACTTAAAACTGAGAATTATAGCTGTTGTGAAAAGGTGGTGGGCTAGTTATAAAGGCTGTAATGTATATAGAGGTGTGTATGTGTATATGTATGTTTGTATGTATATGTGTGTGTGTGTGGCTATTTGTTCAGGGGTAGGGGGCCCGCAAGTGTATGCTTGCTTAGGGCCCAGTAATGGGTTAATCCAGCCCTGTTTATTAGCTGACAGTGTGGTAGCACATTGGATTTGTGAAGCTTGGGTCAAGAGAAAGAAAGAAAGAGTTCTAGTGGAAAGGTTTGTCAGATAATTGTATGTTTCTTTGGTATGACTGCATATTCATCCATTGGGTGTTTCTATAGTTATGGATGAAGCTTAGGTCAACACTCTGATGGGTTGGAAACATCTCAGCACAAATGAACAGTTAGACTATTTGTATTCAGTATTTCCTATAGTTAGGCATTTTATAAGAATATTAACATTGTTCTATGCTGTTATATACACTCCATAACAACCAAAGGCTTCTATATATATTAGCACACCCCATTAAGTGTTGGTATTTACTATCTGTATCTGATGATTTTCAATGGCAATGCAGGGTGCTAATGTAGCTCAGTGTAGCCAGGGTATTAATGCAGCCCAGGAACCTTCTAAAATATATTGCGTATCCCAACAAACAAACCAATAAAAACATGCCTGGTGTTTCTTAAATGGTAACTATCAGGAACTGGCTTTGCTCCTTCAAATCTGGTAAGTAAGGATTGGTCAAGCAGGCCATGTTGGCTTTGTGTAACTAGAAAAGACTTGCACCTACTGCATATCTATTTAAAATTCAATATGTGCCTTTGATAATCACTGAAGAAAAAGATATTGCATCTTTGTGAACTATTGTTTCTTTGTCATCTCGTGCGAGACCAACATTCCATGGTAGAGGCGCCTGTCTCTATGATCTATTACTAAAGTAAAATGGGCTACAAAAAGTTGATATACTATAATTGTGTAAGATAATTAGAATTATAAACCCACTGTAAATGCCCCATTGGGATTTGGGATATTAGATTGTCCACAGGAATGCACGCCTACTGCTTTTTTAATTTAAAGGATGAGTGTTAGTGGAACTATCATTTAGCCTTATGATCACATTGGAGGTATACATACAGATAAAGACTTGAATGCTTCATAAACCATTACTTTAGAGTTTGAGATAAGGACATGAATTAGGATATAGTTAATACAGTCAGATGTAAACTCTCTAGTAACTTAATGAGTTTCAAGCAATGAGCAGCTGTATTGAGCAGCTTCAGGCATGAAAAGCAATTAACAAAAACTTTCAATAATTTGATTTCATTTTTCTCTTATTATCTGAGAAAACAATGCATTATATGTTGATTACAGGCAAAATAGCTTTTTTTATCTGCACAGAGAATATCTTCTGCTTATATAGTAAGCTGCAGGGAGGAGTTGGTTAATAGATTCACCCCCTGCCCCCAAGAAACAGGCATAGTTGTTGTTTGTTTGTTTTTTGCCTTAAAACCTTAGATCAAATCCATTCTATGTCATATCTTTCCCACTGTATTTTTTTATATATTTAAGAGGCTATTAAACAATGGACCACAATCTACAAGCTTATCAGCACATCAGTTCAAAGGTGCCCAATTGTCACAATAGAGGAGGTCTTCAGTTGAGCTAATTAGCAAATGTATTTTCATTTAAAATGATATCTGGCACCATAGTAGGTTAAAGAAAAGAAAGCTCTCAGTTTACATATCATACTTTCAGATAGTCTTTTACTCTTGTATTTCCTAGGTCATTTCACCTAGCAGTGGCTTTGTTTTCAATGTCAGAAAATGTCACACTCCAGGTGAAATGACTTTCTTTAACCAAGTATGGTACCCGATATCATTTTTTTTTAAAGGAAAGTATGTTTGTCCTAACGTGTTTCTTTTAAAACAGCACATGGCAGTGCAAGACAGGCACAATGTATAGCATTTCATTAGCTAACCCCTTTAAGTTGGTATTTGTTGCTGGTATTTTGGTGTTGTAATTGGTAATTATTTTCTTTCTGAAAACAATATGGAGTATAACGTTTTGTGCATCTTCGCATACCTCCTGATCTGGTTGGTAATTACTTTGTATAAGACACCTGACATTATTTTGGGATTTAACTGCGAGTTCTACTTGATTTTTGTAACTATTACTTTGTGTCGGGCCTTTCATAAAATGCTTTGACCAGTCACTGGCTTAAAGCAACCTTAACAACCATCCAAAACCCAATAGAGTTTGGGTAGATACACTGAAAAACCACAAGAAGTTTTAATAAAAATAATTTAGAAATATCAGCATTACATTTTATATATATATATATATATATATATATATATATATATATATATATATATATATATATATATATATATATATATATATATATGGCTGAACCACTCTGATTGTGATTTGCTTTGGCCAAAACACCACACTGTTTAGCGAGCAAGTTTGATGCTTGCAAGCAATTCTCCCGTGCCAGAAAAAAGCTAATAGAGGCCAACTGAATTTAATGGTTGACCTGTGTTCCAACAATATCAATCTGTGTTTTCCCTGGTATTCTGTTGAGCTCCATTGGTCTTTAATTCAACTCAAAAGTTATTCAATAGAAAGGTCTTCTCGACAATAATATCTATTTCAGTGGAAACGGAGTCAACAGATTAAGGTAACCAACATGAGGGGCTCCCGAGTGGCGCATCCAGTAAAGGCGCTCCGCGCGGAGTGCAGGATGTGCCCTATAGCCTGGAGATCGCAGGTTCGAATCCAGGCTATGTCACAGCTGACCGTGACCGGGAGTTCCTAGGGGGCGGCGCACAATTGGCTGAGCGCTGCCCGGGTAGGGAGGGCTTAGGTCGGCAGGGGAATCCACGGCTCACCGTGCATCAGCGACCCCTGTGGCCGATAGGGCGCCTGTGGCTCTGCCAGATCTGTGTTGTCCTCCGGCACTATAGGTCTGGTGGCATTGCTGTGGATCTGCAGTGCGAAAAATGACGGCTTGGCAGGAGCACGTTTCGGAGGACGCGTGTTCCAGCCTCCGTTTCCCTAGTCGGCGGGGGGGTTGCGAGCGGTGAGCCGGGGATACAGATAATAATTGGGCATGCTAAATTGGGGTGAAAATCGGGGTAAAATAATTGGCGACGACTAAACTTGAAAAAAAAAAAAAAAAAAAAAAAAAAAAGGTAACCAACATGTGCCAAACGTTAATGGAATCAAGATGCCTGGCTGTGCCTATATTAGCAAAACAAGACCACAAAGCTACAGTAAGACTTCAGCGGTTATTCTAATGTTACATTGCACAGGAAAATGTTTGCTTTTTTCCCTGCTGCTTAGATATCTACAGTATATACAGTAGTCAATGTGTTTTATAAAGGTTATTGCACTATTTAAACAATAAATATTAATTTACTGTTAGTTTAGTTTAGCCACTTTGTACCCGCAAGTCCAGCACAGGTAGACCTCAATAGTGTGAGTACTAATAGAAAGATAGACCAATGTAGAACATAAAATAACAATACAACAATAAAATAATTCCAAACAATTACTAGTGTGTATGTGTGTGTGTATATATATATGCACACATACACATACACAACTAAACACATATGAATATGTTAAAATAAAGATAAAAACACATAGCTATGGTTTCATTACAACTAAGAAATAGAAATCAATAAGTTATATATATATCCAGTATATCAATCTCTGTTTATGATTATTGTTGAGCAGGTACAGTGATCAGCTTGAAACAGTTCCATCTTTTTGCATACACCATTGCAGAATGACATTAGTACTTAATTCAAACATATACGTGCCATAGTGGTGTTTCTGAATTTATAATATCATTTAAAAATATGCAGTTATACACTAATCATTTACAGTATACTGGATAATAATATGTAGCGAAAAATCTACCAGCCTTTACCGTCACATCCATCCTTCGGATGAGACGTAAAACCGAGGTCCTATTGTAAAGACTGCAGTAGCAGTTGTGATGTATAGTTCACCCCCAAGTCTCTGTAAGTTGCTTTGGATACAAGTGTCTGCTAAATGACTAAATAATAATAATAATAACGGGTGGAGATATTGTGGTTTAATCCTGTTTGAAGAGATTCTGTTATTCACAATAGCCACACCTACTTGGTAGTATCCAGTGGGTATAATTATTTAGAAATAATCAATTGGCTAATGATGTTGGAATGTACAACACTCATTAATCCGGTGACTGTGCTAATAAGATGAGTGGTTCAAATCTGGATTCAGCATGTTTAATCGCAGCATGATTATTATTATATCGGGATTATATATCTGGTATTATTAAACAGAATTTGAAAAATATTGCTGAATGTTCATTTTGCTCGGTTTAATTTCCATAAGCTTATATTTCGGTTGTGTTGCTGTAACTGTGTCTAGAACAGTGATGCAAAATGACTTTCTGAAAAACTGGTCTTAATGATCCCCTTAAGTTGAGCTGATTAAGAAAAAGCTTTTGTAATTTTTGGATGGCCAATAAATCCTTTTTATTGAAGTCCCTCAGGATGCTACAGCAAATTGCTGTAGAATATAAGAAGAAGAAACTGTCTAAATCACATGGCACAGCTGAAAGCTTTTTGACTTTGCTCCTCTGCTATAATAGTTAAATGTTCGAGTTGGCTTGGCAGTAGAAATGCAAGCTACTAACTTCTAGCATCCCACTTAAGTCATATCAATAAGAGATAGTGAACCCAGAAAAGTTTTTTTGTTCTTGTGACAGAGAGCGAATGAAATAAATAAATAAATAAATAAATAAATAATAATAATAATAACAACAACAATCTCCCTCCCGACCTGTGAGGGCGCTGTATAACAGGAACAGAGTGCCCTGGACTGGATGGTTTGACAGTTCATTCCAGGGTCAGTTGGAAGTCTGTCATCCAGAAAGGGGCCGGAGCCACAATACCAGAAGTCATCGCCTTAATGCAGTAGGCGATGTGTCAGTCACGGATTGGAGGATACGTGATTGGACTCGCCACCAAAAGGGGTGTGACTGAGAGTATTTCAGGGGATGTGGCCAAGCTACCTGTTCCTTTTGTTATGGTTATGGAAAGACCTGTAAAGGACGGCTGAAACTGAAAGAAACTGTGAGTGTTATATTTGTGTTTGTTATTAACTGTTTATTTGTAATTATTAGACGGCTAAGCAAACCAGGAGCCGTTGCTGTTAAGCCAGCATCCACCCCGGATTACAAACACTCCACCAGTCACACTTAACTGTGTATTCACCACCAGCACAGGAGCACCGTGAAAGGACGTGGAGCCGTGCCTGGACATGCCTTTGTGTATTATTATTTAGGGACTGGAACCCTGTATTGTTTGGCGGTGCAATTACACATTGCTGTATAGTTGCCAGCATTATTATTTAACGGTGCCAAACAGTGAAAACAAATTAAAGAAACTGTTTAGACCGTGAAATCTGTTTGCTGTCGTTGTTTGAGCACTGTATCACCTCTACACATGCTCACTGCAAGCCACTTTGCCACAGTTCTTCATTCTTTTTGAAAAGGTTTCTTGTTCAGTAATGACGTGGCTAAAATGAAAACTATGAAAAGTTATGGCCACTGAAGGTAAGTTTATTTGAACAATTGAGAATGTGTTTCACTCATTTCAAATACCGACAAATACAGATAATCAATCGCTTGTTTAATTAACTGACAATCCATAACTTTCATAAATTACCTTTAATCCAAAGCAAAAACCAACAATTACCAATGTTTCGTTTTATAAAATGGATATTTTAAATACTCTATCCTGATTGGTCAAAACAGGTCACATGGGGGTGTTGATATTACAGCATATCATGCAATAAACATGACTGACGAGATTTATGTAGGTGTTGACCCTTTTGGGAAACATGAGATATTGAATGAGTCTGAATCGGACACCAATCATTAATTAACTAGTGAAAAAAAGGCTAAAGTAAGTATTCAAATCAATTCAAAACTCACCATTCTGATCACTCTGTTGCTTCTCCCTGAACTACAGCATTTCCCTATCCCATTCTGAAAATCAATAGTTTAAAAAAATATATCTTAAAATCTCAGCTTTTTAAAAAATATTTGGATCGCTCTTAAAAGGTCCCATCCCCTGCACAGCTGTGTGGTCTGATGCAGAGTATTTATAAATGCATCTCGACAATTCCTGCAGTACCTTCTCTCCACATAAATGTGTCCAGGTACGACGGTATCATCTCTTCTGCTGTGCCCAGTAATTCCCCACGTTGTCCAGCCGTAAACTGCAAAGTCAGTTTGATAAGTGACCGGGTATTCCATAATGCAAATAACGTCTTTCTCTCCTTTGTGAAGCGGTAGCACAAATTCACTTTCAATGGCAATGTTCAATTCAACATCTATAAATCGCTTTTGTATTTTATTTAATTAATGGATTTTTGGTTTTATTTTTTTTTAAAGT
The DNA here is from genome assembly GCF_902713425.1 of Acipenser ruthenus. Classification (NCBI taxonomy): domain Eukaryota; kingdom Metazoa; phylum Chordata; class Actinopteri; order Acipenseriformes; family Acipenseridae; genus Acipenser; species Acipenser ruthenus. Next base: position 20,501,268 of record NC_081215.1, read on the forward strand.
TACTCTAAATTGAACTTTTTTTTTCTTACCTCAGCTTTAGGCAGAAGGATATTTACTAAAAATAACTTTTTTGTTCATTAAAAAAGTTTTTTCTTTTTTTTCAATTTAGTTAGTTAACCCATTTTATAAGCGTAATAAGGCACTTCAGGGTGTGTGATATATTCTAATATCACCACACCCTGGGTGGTTGAAGCCACTCGGCTTCGCCTCGTACTCGTGATATTAGAATATATCACACACCCTGTCGTGCCTTCTTGCTTTCAATGCTCTTTAAGCCTGATATCTGGGATTCAAATTTCAAGTAACCTGTTTTTAACAAAGATCTTCTTAAATATCTTGAAAATGCATTTTTATTTCTAATTGGTAACGTTTCTGAATTACGTTAATAGGTTTAGTAGAGAACATTAGGCTGATCAAAATTATACCCCTATCTTGCCCGCTAGCTAATCTTAGTACGCATTTGGCATTCAGGAAAAGTGTTTTGTGCAGAGGTCAGTTATTCACGGTCGTTTGAAATTGCCACCATCAGAATAGTGCTGCTTGAAAAGTTCCATATAGCTTATTAATGTACTTCTTTACATTATTAGTGTTACTATTATTCTAACTATTATTACTGTATTATGTATTCTATAAAACAAAAGAAAAGACTGAATATTAAAGTAATAATAGTATTTGGAGCAGGAGTTTGAGCCACGCATAGTAAATGGTAAATCTTAGTTATTGCATGATAGTAATTGTGTTATGGCTAAAACTATATAAAAGACTAATGTCTTCACATTTTTAATAGTGTGCATAAAAAAAAGCGTAGAGAAAATCACCAAGAACATTACCAAGGATAATACAATACAACCCAGCACAAAACAACTTATACACTAACTTTCATATCATACACCCTCATTGCTTCTAGATCTGGAAGTCTGACTGAATAGGAACAGGAAAATAACAATCATAATCAAGCAGGGCTGTATTTGTATTTTTATTGATTACAACATTTTAGTCTATTCTAAACAAGTGCTTTTTACCCAAAATAACGATGCCTTTAAGTGTAAAAAACTTCAGCAATACACAGCACTTAAAATTATCTCAATAAGTTGGGTACAATAAGTTGTTCCATGCATTCATACGGTAATTAATTGTATAAATAAAATGTGACCCTGGAAATGTTGTTATAAAAATGTTTAGCACATTGCAAGCATGTCCTTATTCTTTGTCCTTGATTAGCAGAGGTCATGAAAAGGTAGATAAAATGAGTATGAGAGAACTTTGTTGTACTAAATTACTACCCAGAGTCTCTGAAGGTTATAGTTTAATATAGGAGCACTTTGACAATAAAAGCTTATTGTTTGAACCTAGCCGATAAGCTTTTCGCTTTTAGTAAGACAAATGGAAAAAAGAGGTACACAGATTTTCAATAACCTGAACACCATTCTGCAGGATCCAAGGGGAATTAGTGCACGTCCTTCCTCCACTGCAATGCAACTTTAAAGGGTTACTCATGTAAACGGAAAATGTATTTACAGGTAACAAGCCAGTGATGGAACAGTGGTGTTGGGATGCCTTTAGTCTGATTGTCATGTTTGTTTCCTAGGGAAATGCTTAATGCTGTGAACAGTACTTAACATGTACAGTATTCAGGCCAGCACAGGATAACGGCATGGCACTGGAGACTCTTCTAATGTCAGATGAAGGGCACTTGAATAAACAGCCACTCCTCCTTGTTGAGGGCTGGGGACTCACTAATTACTGGGGATGAGAGGTAGCCAAACTTTTCCATGCACAAACCCTCCAGAGCCACAGTGCTGCTCTGCAAACTTCTTTGCATTCTAAATAGAGAAACTTTTCAACCAGGTTTCTGCTATTAAATATGTTTGACTTTGCAACATTATATTATATGTTTGGCTGGCTGTGTATGGTGGCCAATATTGAATGGTTCAGTTCTCATTTTAAAAGCTGCCACAGCACTCATAAGTGCTTGATTGTAGGAAATATGAATGGGAAGGGGATACATTAAAGTGCCAGGATAAAAAAAAGAGTATTGTCTTCCTGGCTGTGGGTTTGGGTTTTCTTTGAGATGAGCACCAAAATCACAAACCTGTACAAAAATGTGACAGATTCTCTTTGATAAAACAGACCCAGTACACAGTAACTTGTTTTGCAGTTCATTCTTGTTCCATTACTCCTGTATGCTTTCCAAAAGTAGTCAGGTGTGTCATTCTGTGTTCAGCAACAATGACAGCAGGGCTGTAGGGTCCAGAACATCTGAAGTCTGTGATGTCAGTCAATGTGTCCTGGTCTTAAGACACCTCTTCGGGAGGGGCTGGGGTATGTATAATGGGTTGATAGATCAGGGCTGTAGACTTGGCTGGCATGGAGACAGGTGTTGAGCGCTGACCCAGGTGCTGGCATTGTCAGGTGCTTACTGTGAGGAAGCTCTCAGTTAGTCCAGATATAGCCAAGCCCAGCAGGAGCTGCTCAAGATGATGGTGCGTGGAGTGCCTCCTGCTGGGGAATCATAAGAACTTCAAATGATAAATGACTAAGGGGTTGTAAATGAAAATAAGCCTGTCTGGCTTACTAATTCCAAAAGCAACAGCAAGAATATGGTCTACTTAGAAATTAATAATAATAAAAAAAAGAATTAAAAAAAAAGAATTGTTACTGGTATCAGACCAGTGTGTTCTTTTGTTGTTAATAATTTTTATTAACACATATTTAGAATATATTAATCAAGACTGAATATGTTTTTCTAAGCTCTTCATAGTTCATAAATTAGAAACAGATGTTTTTTTGTTTTTTGTTTTTTTTTAATTGGACACAAATCACAATAAGCCTTTATTAGTCCCCTGAGGGACCAACAATAATATTTTTAATAAGCTGAGCTTCATGTTTCACTCAGACGCTAATGAGTTTCCTTTCCTTTGTGACTCTAGCTTCTTTAAACACAGAGCAGTCTTAGTCCAAGTAACGTTCTTCTGACTGAAGAGGCAGAACAGACAAGAGAAAAGTGACAAACCATATAACAAAGAAAGAATGCCTAATTGATCAAATTATTAGGTATATTAAGTGGCACTCAATCTTTTTCAAACTAGGACACATATATGTAAAATTGTTAGACAATTATCTAAGATAAATAAATATTATTAAAAATAATGTATTTTTCCCCATAGGGAGGAATAGTAGGGTGCCCCCACCCATGCTCCCCAGAACAGCCACATGTTGCCCATTCGGCATCCCTCCCCCACCCCCGCTGCTGCCCAACAGCCTCGTCATGCAAATATACCTTTAATCCAGCATCTCATTTCAAACCTCATCTCATCGACTTGACATGCAATATTCCAGAGTAAACAAAGAGATTTCATGAGATCATATGCCATAAGATGCATAGCAAGAGAAACATGACTGATTTATGTTGCTCTGCCCATGAGTTGAACTTTCTTGACCTAGCAAGAGATCAGGTTTAATCACAGCCCTAAAATGTTACATTTCCAAGATAAGATTTCATGGATGATTTCATAGACCCTTGATTAGCACTAATCTCTGATGACCTACTGTAATGTTAGCAAAATGTTAAACTGCGGTGATGGCTATAATGAAAATAGGCTACTGTGAACTGCTGCAGTGGAATAAAAAGCATTCACCACACAGGTATGAAGCCATTCTGGTGAAGGTACCAGCTTAGGGACAACATGATTGTGGACCACCATGAGGCATTGGAACCCTAAGCCAACTTCCATTACCTGTGCAATCATTTGACTTACATTCTTGGGACAGCATACTATAATCTATACTATATGTGTGTGAATCAGAGAACTGAACAAAACCCCCAATTCAAATTCACAATGTATCAAGAGGTTTAATTGTATTGAACCTCAGATCCATAGAATCGAAGCAACAGCCAGCGAGCCAACATATTTTCCATAGGGGTGCTCCGCACCTCTCGACAGGTGGCTCTATCAAATCTTTGTGTAAAATTGAAAGTATTGCAGTACAATTTCTTATAGTAATGTGTCTCACAAGATTTTATACTGTAGTGTCCTCTCTGGTTTAGCTAGAAATACAGAATGCTGCTCATCACTCTAGCTGTGTCGAAGTGATAGACCGGTATCTATAAATTGAGTCATCAGTCAAGTTTGTAGCCCATAACCACTGTTGTCTGTAAAAATCAGTGCACTCCAACGTTAATTAGGGAGAAAATTAAACAAAATCTATAACTGTGATTGAAGTGTATGCTCAGAACTGGAGTCGTCTGGTGGATTTAAGTCCACATTCCTCTGTACTGTTCTCCTGGCACAAAAGCATTTAAAAAAATCATGAGCTGAAATTCATCATAAAATAGTACTGTTGCCCTGTGCATAATATGTTACTATGAATTCAAAATAAACAAAATACAGCACATGCGCCCTTTGTTAATTGTAGAATCTGCTCGTTTTTTGTACAGGTTTGTGTTGACAGGTTGTTTTACTGATGTGGAGTTTGGAAGGCAGTTTTTTTTCAGTGGAGTTACCTATCCTATAAAAGTTGAATATTTTCATTTTGGTCTTCATTGCTAAAGGTTCATATTGTTTGGATTTGAAAATAATTTGCTCTCAAGCAATGTGTTAGTCATATATTATGTATCAGGTGAAAAAAGCCAATAACTTTACTGTCCCTTTCATTCAGTCAGAGACCAAGGATGACAAAATAATGATTTATTGATCTTAAATATGGTGTTTTACAACTTTCCTCACATTTTCAATGACAGTAATTATATTGGCCCAATGTACTTGTCTTTCAAAGTTGACATCCATAGTACCAGTAGCCAAAAAACGACAGGCAAGTGACTTCCAACCCAGGCACACCCTGAAGATGAATAGCAAGCCTGAGGTGGAGGAGATGTGGAGATGGTAAGAAATTTTGATATATGCTTGTATGTGCTGGTTTCTTCTGGTTCACTGAACAGAGTTTGTCCATCAATATTACAAATACCGTGGGGCATATTTCCAAATGTTTACTGCTGCCTTTAATTAACTCCTATATTTTGAAAGCAGAAAAACACACCTAAGTACGGTAGTATAATCCTGTTTGTTTGTTTCTCATTTTGTAATATTAAAGTGCAATTTATGCCAAAAAAATGAGTTATTTAAAGACTGTAGTAAAACATATATTTTATATTTAAATAATTTCCTTTATTCTGTGCATTCACAATAATTAGTAATGCATACATTAACTGTATCTCAATGCCAGAAGGGATTATTTTGCAAACTGCACACAATAAAGTGTGGCACATTAGTTGACTTTGACACCCTAAACAAACATTATTATCAACTCCTCCAAAGGGTACAAGTGGTGAGGAGGCTGTGTCCCGGTTCAAATCCCACCTCAGCCACTGACTCATTGTGTGACCCTGAGCAAGTCACTTCACCTCCTTGTGCTCCGTCTTTCGGGTGAGACATTGTTGTAAGTGACTCTGCAGCTGATGCATAGTTCACACACTCTAGTCTCTGTAAGTCACCTTGGATAAAGGCGTCTGCTAAATAAACAAATAATAATAATAATAACAATATGTTTATTTGTTTATAGCAGTCCGACTGAGGGTGTGATATAATACAAAAAACACTACAGAATAGAATGTAGGAAACCAAGCTTATTACAGTTGCATTTCTCATACTCAATAAAGTATTTGTACAAAATAAAAAATACTATATATAACAGAGCATTATGAAAGGGATGTGATTAATTTCCTTGTTAGACTATTGAAGCTGTGGCCTTATATGAGACATCTGGACATCCACAGTAACTTCTGCCATCAATGTTCTTCATAGTTATATATATATCGTTATATTTAATGTATTTGCAGCCCTTCTCTTTTTAAAGGCTAAAAGATTACTTAGGTTTGAAATAATTAATAGAGTTTAAGCTAATTAATAAAAATAACAGCTCTTTCCCATGGTAATGAGCTGAGATAGATTAATCTGTTGGAAATCACACTGAGCTGGGTAGTCTACAATATCCAGTTCAAACTGAACCTTTATACTGGTTCGGCCCTTTTGATTTTTCTTTTCTTTTTTCTTTCTTTCTTTCATTATTTTTTTTCTCTCGCTGTTTGCCTGCATCCCTGAAGGCCTAATTACAAGCATGGTAAATCACAGATAAGTATGCTATAGAATTCTAAAAAACATGGTCAACCGTGGGGGAAGAACAGTAAATTCAGAATATAAGCAGGAAGGAAACTACAATTACTGTGAAAATGTATCTCGGCTGTTATACATTTACAAGAACCTTCTTAAGACATTTGCATTCAAAATCAGGAAGAGTCACTTTCTGTACCACTTGTTACCTAGCACTGCATTTACAGATGCTTTTATTCATTTACTTTGTTTTATTAACATATTGAGATAAAGAAATTCCAGTCTGTAATTTACTTCATTTTTGTTTTTAAAGAAGAAACCCACTCAGCAGTTTAATTGAAGGACTATTAAGCTGTATGACGTTATTTCTTACTCTTGAGATATGAATCCTCTATTATTACGTCCTGAATGGTTTCGATAAGAGACGCTCAGGTAGGTGGGTTGTGGATTATTAGCTTTTAAGACATCACATAGGTGTTTAATATTAGGGTAAACATTATCAGCATTTCTCACTGTCTAAATATTCTGCATATCATTTTGTTCAGGATAGTTTCCTGGTGTGACCTACATCTGTCTCCTGTCGTTATAATGTCACTATCAGTGTTGAATTAATTTCTAAATATATAACTTTTTATGGTTGTGTAACAAAAACGTTTGAAACATGTTGTTGATGATGTAGTAAGAAAGTCGTGGGCTTCAAACATCTCTAGTTCACTAGAGTTATGGAAATGTTGAAATAAGACCCCTGCTTATTCCTTAAACACAAATCAATGCATCTCTAATTGGCGCTTACCTAAGCCATTAAAAATATGGCTTCTTTTCAGAGCTGGAATTTTAATCCTATTTGAACCATATTTGCAAGCGTCCCTCCTTTTTTCAAAGTGACCCTTTTCTAAAATTCTCTCTATATTTCTGTTTCTCTTTTTCTGGGAGTGCCATATTTCAAAAGCTTTTGCACCTTGAAACCTAGAAATGAAATCTTTGTTGTAGATTGAATTTTAGACTTCAATACACTCTCAGCATTTACAATCTCCCTAAGTTTTATCCCTCTAGATTGAAAAAAACGGAAATGAGTAATTTCATGTCAACTGAAATATTACCAAGATATATTCCAAAAGTGTAGCCAACAGGATTCTGTGAGAAAAATGAACAAAAAATACGCAATATGTTGCTGTCCAAGTCTAAAGTGCTTAGTGAGCAGAAATGGCTCAAAACACATTTATTTATGATTGTATTCTAGGAAGAGGACAGTGCAAGTATTTTCCATTCTGAGCAATTTTATCTTAGTAGCATATATAGTACATCAGGGCAATATTTATAACATTGTGTTTCATTTGTGTGGGACTCCAAGTGTCCCTTAGCCCTACAAAGGCCAATTTCTATTCAGTTCAGAGATGCACCAGAGAATGCACTTACAGGATGAGTTTTATACTAAGTATTTACAAATATTTAAAAAGAGAGAAATTGCCAAGAATATTACATTTCAATTTAAATTCAAATCTATTCTCTTCTGTTTTCCTATTCACAAAACGTTAAGGGCTGTGTTCCGGAAAGCTCTGTTAAGAAATGTTTTCTAAAAGCCCATTTTAATAAATTAAATCAAGTCTGCACTTATGATTGTTTATCAGTGGTTTTACTAATGTAAAATATTCAATGCACAAGGTAGTGGTCGTGCAATATAAAAAAAACAAAAAAATAACAAATGTGCAGTTACCAGATATGAATCACGGAAAAAAATAAATGATCAATGAACTACAGATTGATATCGTCATATATATTAGGATTAATTATTCAGCAGCAGTTTCCAAATTTTAAAAAGACACATTACATTATTTATAGGTACATTTCAGTTCATGTTTTTTTCTCAATTGTGTAAAAAAAATAGATATATATATATTTTTAATGTATTAAGAATGCAGTTGAAGTATATTGTTTGATGTGGTAATCTGATGTAAACAACCTTTACTTCGAAAGTAAAAAAAAAGATTCCCAGAAAACCTATTCACCATGTTGTAAGTTTAGATTCTGTATTATTAGCACTTACACATAAATAATAGTATGCATGTACAATATATGCTGGTATGCCAGTATATAGCTGAGAAATAGATATTTAAACATTATTACAGATTAGATTAGGTAATTCTCAGATTAGAACACCATGGTTAGGTGTTTATGAAAAAAACACATCTAACATGATAATAATACTTCCTACATCATGATTTCACCTAACTTCTTACACCCTGCCTCCAGAAACTACTGTGGCCCTGAGATGATGTAGCATTCAACAAAATCATTTTAGCACTGGCAATACAGTGGCATCAAAGATGACAAGTGGCTGGCAACACAATCACTGTAAGACGTGACTGCAAACCTGTCCAACAACATAATAGATTAATAAAGAACTTGTGATTCAAATTGCTGTCTCTTTGACCTTCTGTTTATATTCTCTTTTAATTAAAAATATATATTATAGACCTGGTACAGGAAATATTTCCCAAATAGAATTGTTCAGTGTGTTTGTTTTCTGCATGTGTTGCCTTTAATATCTTCCACGAAGTACAGCATGTCACATTCTATAAAATGTTATATAATGAACACATGTCAGTTAGCTGCAGCTTCACTTGCAGTGTCTACCCTTTTCATTTCATTTGAAGGGTCTTTTTAAAATCACATTTTATTGTACAGTTTTATTTATAAAATCAAATGAAGTGCTGTTTATGATATATTTTGGATATGGCTATGTAGGTATGTTTCATAATTTGAAATGAGTGTGTGTTGTTTGCAAAGTCTGCTTGGGGATCTGGAACTCCCTTCCAGTTGCTGTGTCTCCTATCAGCTTTGATTCACTGAGTTGGGTCTTTTAAAAAATAATGTTTTGGCATTACACCATTTGGGGTGTAGATGTCGTATCCTAAAATATATTGTTACGATACACTTTTGTCATTCAATTCATGAAACAGGAAAGCGTTTTGTTTATTGCACATGTAATGTATAAAAAGTTCTTTTTTGCAACAAAACAGTAAGTTATTTACTTTTTATTCAAAGGGTTCATAAATTGTAAACTGCAGACAAAAAGTTTCTGGTGCGATCCAGCACAAATGAACCCCTGATAATTAGGAATAATATTAAGTTCAAAGAAAGATAGAATAACCTCATGTATTAGCACACAGTCAAATAAATCAAAGTTATTTTTCATTAGGTATTAATAGCTGGCATATTTAGTATACGTTAATAAGTTGTATCTAAGAGATGACATCTCGTTCGGTTAGAGGCGTTTTGGGTTCTGGCTGTTCAAACTGTGCTTTCTGTTTTAACAAGAGACCTTTCACACAACATACTGTGTTCACTTCTCACAGAAAAATAAGGATTTTGCAGCAGAGAACAATTTGACATTTATGAGTTACATAAATGTAAAATTACAAGCATCTTATGAAAGATTATTGCTACTTCTTTGTTACTTTTGCTGAAGGACAGTACATGTGAGGGTTAAAAATGTAGATATTTGCAAAATCACTGTTGTTGTTTTTTATTGCTTGCGAGCTAAGTATTTTAAAGTAAAAAAAATAAATAAAACATATTTAGCTTTTGGATAGCTAAATATTGTAGTCAGCGCACAGTTATTTCAATAATCCTCAGCATGTATGTTTAATGACATGGCCCCAAGAGGAAATGATCTGTAAATGAAACGAAGCAGCGGGTTATTATACTGCACTATAGTGTCAGCCAAAGCCTCGTGCCATTCATTTTATTGTAACTCATTTCTACGGCCTGAGTACAGCAGGATTTAATGTTTCCATTCCCCCATTCCTGTTCTGCATGACAAATTGTTTTAATAAACATATACTGGGTAATAATAAAGTAATAATAAGCCTAGCAGTCACCTTATATCACTGCAGTTAAATTTTCCCATAAGCCAACACTGGTTACAATGACAATTACATGGGGGCCAATCCTTAGTACGGCAAACACAATGGACAGATTTAATATAGTTTGTAAATATGATTAGTGAGCTGTCATGTTATTGGAGTCTGGTATTTACATTTCTCTCAGGGGTTATTCACTATACGGTATCAACATTAAATAGGGCTGCTTTTTTTTTCAGTTTGCCTCCTCCGCTCCCCTTCAGAATTTAATGAAAAAAAGTGTTGACCGTATAATATTCCGTGGATCAATCAACAATTTTAATTCTGAGAACAAATGTGTGATTGTGTAACCCTCAAAGACCCCCTCGCGTGTCTCTCTCCCGCTCTCTCTTATGGAAAAAAGAGAAATGTTCAGGTAATGAATGGCGGTTGTTTACAGCAGTAATTTCATGCTACGTTTCAATTATTGCCTGGATTTGTTTTAGCTCCTCAAGCCACTGCATCTACCTACAATTGACTGGAAGAAATATAATCAGTCCCCTCTGTTCACTCCATTGTGGAGGAAGTTGCTTGCAACTTACTGCAGCATGCTACAACCTTCAAATAATGAAATCATTGAGCTGGTTAAAGTCAATTAATGTTTCCATTTTAGATTGAACTCCTAGCTGTAATTTAACCCTTAAAATGATATTTAATTTAATTAAAATGTTGCTAATTCCATAGTTCGCACAATTTGTTTATTTTTTCAAAAATAAAAATAAAATGTGTTTTTTTAAGTAGTACCGTAAGTAGTTGCAATTGAATTAAGAAAGTATATTCACATTTTGGAAATTACCCTCACTCTTGCCACTGGAGGCTCCAAAATAAAAATTGTTCAATTGATATTTTTACTAGACTAGTTAATAAGCTTTAAAGGGACACTTTATATGTATGATACTAATACATTCTATGTTTAATGAACTGAATAGCCTAGGTGGCAAAAATAAATAAATAAATAAATAAATAAATAAATAAATAAATAAACTAACAGGTATACGTAGGTCATTATTATACTGTGCTTTTGAAGCTCATTTGTTTCCATTGTGCTATGCTGTGGTACAATATTATATGGTACAATTGACAGCTATTGTTTGTAGTCACTCAGGGGACTGATACTCTGTTATAAGGGATTAATAGGATTATGTGTGAAAGTGTGGCCTCCTCAGCCCTTTTAACACTGCACATTCAACCAATTATCCTACCATTTATTTGTTATGAAAACTATAAAGTGCTTTATTTTAACGACATTTAAAAATATAGAGTATGAACTTTGATTTCTAAACAGCCAGGCCCAACCTTGGACTCAGGCCAGGATTGGGTTCTGTATAAAGTGTTGGCCAGTAAGTTGTCAAATATCCAGCCATCAGGTTGGGCAGTGGTAAAGTAGTGTCACCATATTGAATTTAAACACTATGGACGCTTTGTTAGAAATTAACCTTCTCAGCTTGCCAGGCGGTTGCTTCAGACAGCCTAGCTATTTTACACTGGTCTGTCTTGAAAGAGTTTGACAAACAACAATGCCAAAGACTGTAAAATGAAATATTTAGCTTAAATATTTAATAAAGATAGACCTAGGATTTTCACATTTGTATAATTGAATTGCATTATTTTATTGTCCTGGGAAATATTGTATTTCAATTCACACAAATAACTAAATACATAAATAAGACATCACACCTAAGAACATAAGAACAAAAGAAAGTTTACAAACGAGAGGGGACCATTTGGCCCATCTTGCTCGTTTGGTTGTCAGTAGCTTATTTATCCCAGAATCTCATCAAGCAGCTTCTTGAAGGATCCTAGGGTGTCAGCTTCAACAACATTACTGGGGAATTGGTCCCAGACCCTCACAATTCTCTATGTAAAAAAGTGCCTCCTATTTTCTGTTCTGGATGCCTCTTTATCTAATCTCCATTTGTGACCCCTGGTCCTTGTTTCTTTTTTCAGGTCGAAAAAGCTACATTATGACATAGTCAAAGTCATCAGATGAAGGTTGGTCAACATGACTTTCTTATATATTTACCTTACTTGATGATGGAGCGCTCAGAGTCATGGATACACCCATACTGTAATGAGGATACACACGTGTACTGTAATGTGGTAAGCCAAAATACGAGGAGTGTGTGCATTGGGATAACTCACTAAGTAATGGAATAAATAATCTTTGGCTCCGGGGTATTTGATTTCTTAGGTTATTTCAAGGCAAAATCCCCAAATACAAAAATAATTTCTCTTTGAAGAATTAGTGGGTCACCACAACCATCTTGCTCAGGCAGACTGAACTCACTTCTCGGTGGGGTAGAGGTGGTGTATGAGAGATGCCAGCTAGGTGGGATCATGTACAGTACTATTAAAAAAAAAAAAAAAACCTGTGGCTGAATTTTCAATCAATTTATAAAACACCATGCTCCCTGTATAGGAGTTTATGAAAATATCTGAGACTTTTTTCTGCTCTAATCCCATCACTAAATGATGTTATCAATCTACCGTCCAAAAGTAATTATGAAATACATCTGGGATCCCATTTGTTAGAGGCGTGCAATGGTAATTATATTGTTATGGTCATTACGGGGAGGACACGTTAAGCGCATCTCATCAAAATCTTGACATTTGAAAAGTGCAAAAAGAAAAGAACAGCTTTTCAGGAGAGCTGATGAGAATTACATATTTAAAAAGTGTTCTGAAGTGAATATATCCTCTGGAGGAAATTGTTATATTAAAAACTGTTGTTTCAACAGCAATACACTGTAAGTTGTAAGATAAGCCTGAATACCATGATACGTTTTAAACCATTTATAGACTGATTATTTTGTGACCTTACTGGCCACTTTTTCCAGCTCTGTATGTTTGATCAAAATCAAGATCAAAACTGTGATTGCCTAACAGCACATAAAATCACAGTTTGCATTATGGTAGCTCATCCTGAGGTGCTCAATCAATGATACAGCTTTTAAATCAGTATAATATAGTGCTTAAAGGATCTAAAACCCATTCTCTTATCTCTTATTAACATAAGTAGGATTATTACTGATCCACATTTTCTTGTGTTGAAGGTCTTTTGGTTCTTTTTCAAGTACGTAAAACAAATCACTGTATCTCATCACTTATTGTGCAGTAGGTCACATGACCGGATTGTGACAAGGTCATTGGAGTGAAACTGAGCTAGATCACAGGAAGTGATTGGTTACTAGGAAGAAGTAGTATATTTTGCTTAAGTTGTGTTGTCTTTAAAATATCTGCATATTACAAATGAAGCTGTGGCAAGGCAGAAGCCCTGCACATGTAAATACATGTATAATTTGTAAATATTATGTGTAAATATTATATGAAAAAGTGTGTGTTAAATATGGCAGGGCTGGAAGTAAAGATTCCAGCCCTGCTTGTTTTGGGTGTGTTTGTGGTGGTGGCAGGGATAGGGTTAATTCCTATCCCTGCCAAATACATGTGCAGAATGTGGCCAGGTGTTGATTGAATTATTAACTGTCAATCAACCCTTGCCACATGGTATTTAAGAGAGTGAGGAGCTCCATTGTGGGAGGAACTGCCTGGGAGAGGGGAGACCACATGGAAGGTCTGGTTGTTGGTTGTGTTTCTTTTTCTTTGTTTTTGTAAGTCAGTGTGGGTGCAACTGAATGGTTTTGGCTGCTAGAGCCAGACACCCAGAACCATTGCCACTGCCTTTTACAGGGTGGGATAATCCCATAATGGAGGAGCCTAGACCTCACCCCCCTGAAATTCTTTCGGGGGGACGAGGGCAAGCAGTAGAAGACCCTCAGCAGCCACCAGAGACGCTGCTGAGAGAAGGGGAGTGGCCACCGCCGCCTTCGTAGCCAGAAGGGGAGGGGCCACTGCCGCCTTTTGCCACCAGGAGGAGAGGAGCAGGAGCTGCCTCTACCTCCACCATGAGGAGAGGAGCAGGAGCAACCTCTACTTCCACCACCAGGGGGAGAGGAGCAGGAGCTGCCTCTCCCTTCAACAGAGAAAGGAACAGGACGTGATGCTGGCGTTCCTCAGCAGCCACTGCATAGCCTGCTGAGGGGAGCACGGCGGAAGACAGTCCGGACGTAGCTGCCGTGAAGAGGGCCAGCACGCAGCGGCTGCTGCCAGTTCACCATCGCCTGGGGATGCCAGTTCGCCATTGCCTGGGGATGCTGAAGCCACACCCCTCAGGGATGCCACGCCACTCCGCTCAGGGGCGTCTGCTGTGCATCACCCGAGGTTGCCTGCTGCTCTGCATCGCCTGGGGTTGCCTGCTGCTCTGCATCGCCTGGGGTTGCCTGCTGCTCTGCATCGCCTGGGGTTGCCTGCTGCTCTGCATCGCCCGGGGTTTTCTGCTGCTCTGTGCTCCTGTGACGCTACTGCTTTCGGTCAATAGTATTTTTACAAACTTCCTCAAATTGTGTCATCACACTGAACGTCCTTCCACTCTTCACACAACAAAGCAAAATGACGGACAAACCCACATCTCACTGGACAGCTATTTTTATATGTTCTAGAAATTGAATTAAAAATATATACTACAAAAGAAAGATGCTGCAAACGCTAACAGGACGGAAAAGTCAGCATTGCTGTAGTTAAACACTGAAGCAAAACTAAACCTCTGGCTGAGAGCAAGTAACACAAATGATTGGTTTGACAGTTTTAATATCAAAGCATAATTATTTTTTTTGGGATGGTATTTTGTAGTTACAAAACAAAAGTTGGTGTTTCTTCATAAAAGTAAATAAATAAACTAAAATTGCCTAATCGGAGAACCATCAGGGGATTTTTTTTAATATTATGGGCATCGTGTTCCATTGAATAAATCTTTATACAAACAAGGAGGTAGGTTTGTAATAATTACTGCACAGAACTATAGTACTGGTGTGCCCGATGCCGATCCCAGAACCAACTGGATTTGGGAAAATGTAGGCTAAACCTGAAAATGTTTTTTTGGCATATAGACATTTTCCTAATTCTAGGAATTGCCAACCATCACACAATCAACAGCATACAAATCAAATTCCTTAGGAGGCTTTGTGGTCCAGTGGTTAAAGAAAGGGGCTTGTTACCAGGAGGTTCCAGGTTCAATCCCAGCTCAGCCACAGACTCACTGTGTGTGTCCCTGAGCAAATCATGTAACCTCCTTGTGCTAAGTCCTTTGGATGAGACGTAAAACCAAGGTCCTATTGTATGACTCTGCAGCAGCAGTTGTTGATGCATAGTTCACCCCCAAGTAAGTCGCTTTGGATAACAGTGGTATGTTTACTCTTCACCCTCAATGTGTTCTCTGGTTGGTGGTGAGTCCAGGGTTCAGGGTTCATGTTCATTGGCTGCTTGGTTATCCTCAATATCAATCCATACCATGGTAAAAGTGTAGCAAAGCTTAGTTAGGAATAGTGATGGTAAATCATTGTATGGTTAAAATTATTACAAACTAAGGTGAACTATGTTAGATGCATAGTAAATGGCAACATTCCCCTGTCGATTTACCATATCAAACTGTTAAATCAAAATTCCTTTCTATGATTACAAGTAGTGCTTTAAAGGAACTGTAAATTGAGAGATGAAAGGCTTCTTAACCTACTAATATTACTAAGCTACCCTGTTCCTTTTTATCTGAGGACAAGACTAAGCGTATAAGCTTAGTGGATTGAATTAAGTACACAAACAAGACCATAGTTGTATTTAGTCGATTCAGTAGCCTTAATGCTTCAAGAAACGTAGGACCATAGTCACAAAGCTTAAAACATGCTCATGAGTTAAAGCTTTGTGAATAGGGAGGATGGTGCCGGTTTTAGCTTACTAAGGGCCCATTGCTGAAGTCCATGTTAATAAAGGTTTAATAACATGGGCCCTAGTGTGACTGGGGCGACCCTGTACATATTGTTAACTAGACCAGTAAAGCATACGCTGCTAACAGTACCTGCTGTAGGCATCTGCAATAGATTGGAAAAACATTTCAGGCTTAAAGTCTTAGATCTGAAGCGAATGATTTGCAAATATATTACAAAAATGCTTCATTGTAATTGTCAATGCATTTCAAGCTGTAAAACACACATCACTCACAGATAACACTGACAGAATAACTAAAAAAAAAAAAAAAAACAAGAAAATAACAAGAAAGCGCCTTGGAGGCACAATAATTACACAGCGTCTGGTGTATATAGAGTGTGTAGACCTGCGTTCTCTAAATAACATGAACCAATCACTTTTATTGAAATGTGTCTCAATTTCCCTTTTTAATACAGGGGATGATTATGAATTCCCAAAAAATACAATAAATCAGCTGGAAGACGTGACAACATGTTGGAGCTCATTCTTTATTACAGAATTCAGAGGCTTTCATTTCATTTTTATTTTCCTGTTTTTTTTTTTATGTTTTTTAATATAACTACATGATAGAAATGAGCTAAAAAGTATTAGAACTAAGAAAACTTTTTAATAAAAAAAAATGTATCTGACTATACCATTTGAAAGCACAGGGAGCTACACGTTGATGGCAGTCTTAATAACAGAAACATGGCTAGTCTGCTTTCTTGGTGAAGTACTGTTGTTGCCTGGGTAGAACGACTACTAACTTGAGCAAGTCAACTGGTCGCCGCTTTAAATAAAACATTCATCAATTGTGCTGGTGGTAAGAGTTACGGGTTCATCTTCATTGGCTGCTTGGTTATCCTCAGTATAAATCCATACCGTGGTAAAAGCAAAACAAAGCTTATTTAGGAATAGTGATGGTAAAGCATGGTAAAGGTATAGTTAAAATCATTGCAAACTAAGGTAAACTATGGTAGATGCCCACTTTAAAAATAAAACATGAATAAATCATGTGTAAAGCTTGGTTTCAGGAGACTAGGCTTCAGGCCGCTGCATGGCACACCAGGGGAGACTTGGGGTTCGATACAGCAAAGTTGCCTCAAACTAGGTCTCCCGGTCTCCTGGAACCAGGTTTCAAGTTGCTGTTCCTGAAAAAGTGGCTTTGTGTTCCCTCAGTTTTAGTTTCAAAACTGCACAATTGAGAACTACATAGTGAATGGAAATACTCCACACAAAAAGTTTATGGAATTATTTAATCAGCTACAACCAGGATCCTACGTTAGGATGGATGTCATCTAAGCCCATTGCAAAGTACCAAACCTTTCCATTCTAAATTACTGGTTTTATATTCAATTAGTGTAAAAAAGACACATTTGCTCTTTAGTCTTTGTTGTGTATTTAGTAATCTTATACCTGACTATCTCGTACCCCATTCCGCTGGTGTGCAGACCTTGTCATCTCTGCCATCGATCGTAATGGAAACAAAGGATTCTGTTTATAAATCTGTTATTGATGGCTTCATCTTCTTTCCTCAAGCTGATTTCAAGATTGCATCAGTTTTAATCCATCCATTACAATGATGGAAGGCACAAAAACAACACCGTCATCGGCAGGGTTTTTGAAAGGAAAGGGGATTCAAATTACTGATCCTTAGGTCTGAATGAGAGCCAGCTTCTTTTTCTTAAAAAATGAGGTCAGTATAAAGAATATGTTGGTAATTAATCAGGGACCCTAATTAAATGGAACTAAAGCAGTTCTTTCTGTAGGCTTGGACTAAAAAGCTAATAATGCTGCCTGCTTAAAAAACACTGTAATATGCTGGTATTTTTTTAGGAATCAAATTGCAAATAGACCATATTATTCCTAAGCCTCGTTAATGGAATTCTCATAGTTGCCATCTGAGAAACACCGGTGGAAATAGGGAAAAAGTGATTTATACAGTCTCTCTTCTCAACACGTGCTTCTTGGTACAATGAGAACGGAATTAAACAGGAGGGTCCTCACCAGAGAATAACTCACTGTGTACTGAGTATTAACTCTGTCAGAACAATACTCTTATGTTGTTTTAGTTTCTACTGGGAATATATATATATATATATGTGTGTGTGTGTGTGTGTGTGTGTGTGTGTGTGTGTGTGTGTGTGTCTTTTTTATTTGTTTAATCTTTATTTATCCAGGAGGCCCAATTAACACTAAATCCTGTTTTAAAACAGAAACCTAGCCAAGAAGTCAGTAGCCTAGTCCAGGACAAGATTATACAACTAACACAACAACATGTAACCTTTAGAAAAGCCCCTTCAGAGGACTTTGAAGAGAAATTGGGTCAGAAACCTACTTACCTAATATCAAAATGACTCAAATTTGAAAGTCATTTTCTTAAGCGGGCCAAAGAAACTATTATTTGCATCCCTGACATTCTATGACATCTGCAATTTTTAAACATCGATTTCAACCTACAAAACTGATGTTAACCTTTACACAGAGTAGATGTATGTTTAAACTCTCCTCCTGTCTTTCTTATAGATGGAGAGAGAACAAGAGACACTTTTCCAAAACAATTCAATTCAGCAAGATGCATCACCTTGTAAAGATAATAACTTGAGCACAACTTAAAGCTGTTTTGTTTACTTAAAAAAAAAACGTTTGTCAGTCTGGTTAATATGAAAAAGAGCTGCAGAACTTTAAATATGCTCTGTACCTGACTATGTAACACCAAGATTTAGCACCTATTCTGAGATTTAACTGGAAAATGACTTGCTAATCTGTTTAGTTATTTAGAGTAATTGGGTCGGGCGCCAGAGAAGGGGATTTCCATCCATTTTGAAAGTCTCAGTTAGTATTCCATTCCTGTATAATTACTCTGACAGAGCTGTAGCCACAGGGCCTGTGAGCAGGGCTGCTTTTTAAACTGTAAATTATGAAGGATTAGCATTTATGAATTTTAAATCAGGGATGTGGTAGGAGACACTAAAGCTGCTTAGTGATTGCAAACTGCAGCATTCAAACACAATGCAGTAACCCATTACTCTCCATATAATTTATGTGTGAACAGAGATACATATAGATATGTAGATTCAGACAAATATGTCAAATCCTACTTATTGGCTGGGACACTAGCATATGCAGGTAATGGATTGCACTGTATTAAAGTTTATACTGCTAGCTCTTACAGCTTGCTAAAGTTATCACTATGACATACTGGCACTACCCATACCCAATCAAAGTACGACTACCTAACATTTTCTTTTTTTACAATATGATTGATATGGACTGTACATCTTATTCTTTTTCATATTCTCATTATTAAATTGAAATTCAGTAAGCCCATGATTTTGTTTGTTGTTTAATGGTAAGCATACATCATTTCAAAACAATAAAAAATATAAGGTAACAAAAGTAGACTTAACTTTTCGGCAAGTGCCTTCATCACTGTTGTTAGTGATACTGAAAAGCAAAAAAAATAAATCAATTAATGTTAGAAAGAAGATGAAAATGACAAAATTACAACAACGACTTTTTTTGTTTGTTTGTTTTTTTAACATCATGTTGGGTAACTACTTTGTGATTCTCACTTGTGTCGCACATTTAGAGAGAGGTCAACTAACAAGAAAACTGAGGTAGCCACTTCCAACTTCCAATCACAAAACATATTCAGCTGTCTATAAGCCCTCCTTTGTATGAGGTGCAACCACACTGCCTGAGCTGTATAATAACATATCTGTGCTTGTTCATGTTAAGCATGCATTGCAGCACATTTCTATCACACACCATCTCCTGTTACAGTACATATAACATTATTGCTAGCACAATGTAATTACTTCACAGTGGCATTGTTAAACATATAGCTAATAACTTGTTCTCATCTTCTAGCTTCTGGGAAAGACCATTTCATTGAAGGCCTCTGGAGATATCAGATATGTACGGAACCTTGATATGCAGATCAAAATCTAAATGTGAGTTATAGCTAGGAATTAATACATCTTTTAATACAAAAAAAAAAAAAAAAACCTAAATAACTTTACTGACATCTTGGCTCATTTTGCAGATCAGGGTTGTTCTGATCCTAGCAAGGTACTTACAATGCAATTGAATCCATGTTGTGTAAAGGCAATTCCAGGAATGACTTCTGCACATACCTGTCTCTCTCCTGTGTGAATGGTAAAGATCATACAACTAAAAAAATGATACCTTGAAGCACTCCAGCACAGAAAAGTGGGCAGAATATTTAGAATGTCTAATTATGTTCCCCCAATGTAGCAATTCCCCACACAGCTCAGGAACTCGAGAGCAGAAGTCACTGAGCTACTGGACTCTGGAGGACAAAGTCCAGCCCTGCAGGTTTCTGCCTGAGTTCACTGGGCACCTAGCCAGCACTGTACCATGATGAGGAGAAACAGTTCCTGCTGGTTTTGCCTCCCTAACCCGCAGGAACACCAGGGCCAATGAAATGCTCCCTCTGGAATCCCCAGCGATGACCGGCAACTTCACACAGACCGGACACAAACCTGTGCTGCCCTGACTGTATGACTCATCCTATACAACAAGCAGCCGCGCTTTTACCAGGTGAGCCACTCGGGGACCCTTGGTAGAGTCTATTTTGGGGTTATCTTTCAAGAGATGTCTGCTGCCACTTTTCTATACCACTTCCAATAGCTTCACATTCAAGGTCATCAAATCTTCTTTTCCTTGGTCTTTCCTTAGACGGTCACCACAAGGATGAAGGGTGATTCTGAATGAACTACACTGGATGAAAAACAAAACAGAACTAAATTGAAATAGCCCCCCTCCCCTTGATGCCAATATAAAAAAGAAAAACGTCTTGTTAAGTCTTTAGTGTTTGTATCACAACCTAGGCCTGTTCTTTGGGCCCTTCTACTACACTCTGAAGCATACATGGACACATCTTATTGATTTTCTTTCAAGCTGGATTGCACTGATTGCTGTGAGTATGGCAGACAAATCCGGCTTGCTTTTTCCACAGGGAACAAAGACAGAGGCAGACAAGTAGCCGTGGAAAGTCTTCTCACAGCAGGAATGCAACAGTCATTACACAATCCAGGCCTAACTGCCTGCAAACTTGATTCCCTCTTTCTTTTCGGTCCCTTCCCCTGAATTAAACTGAGAGCTTTTTAATTATTTATCAATAACATCGCTGGTACTGGATCAATCAGTGTGAATGGTTTTTAAAGATAATGAGATCAGCCCCAGTCAATAGACTCACTGACATTGATTCTAATCTTAACCATTTAACTGTTAGTTTTAAATCCCAATTATTTTTATTTGGTAGGACGATAGTGACGGCAATGAAATTATTTCAAAAGGGATTGGCTAACCTCTGGAGGGTTACCAGTCTGATGCACATGGATTGGACTTAAACTAGAAACATGACTTTAAGCTGTACTTTGGGCTAGTTAAATCACAATTAGTAAGTAAGCTATCTAACCAGTAGGTGTTTGGCTTTTACTCTTCCTAGCACATTTCCCAAGCTTCTGGCTGAGCCAAAAGCAACACAAAACCTTTAAGAGCACTGGTGTGTGTAACCTAACAGTGCCAATTATTTTTAATGAGACCTATTTAAATGTAGGTTTGCAGAACACAGTTGCCTAAACTTATCGTTATGTTTCTTATTCTTCCTACATGCCTGATTTACAGTCATCTAACAAGTTGGAAGGAGTTTTCAGAAAACTCATAAAGAAATTATATAGACTTCCATGGTGCTGTTAGCTCAGAAATCACAGCTCTGTGAAAGGTACAAGTTGGATTAAAGCTCTCACAGAAAGCATGTGTATTGGAGAACTCTTGGTGGGTTGGGTGTGACACTGGCAACATCTGGGTACAAATGCTTCTGAAGTAGCTAATTGGTAACACACACATTGGACTAAATAGCTGGTCCTTCGGTTAAGTGTGGAGAGCTGGGTTGAAGCTTTTTCTGCAATTTCCGTTTTATATACATGCATATATACACTGCTGTGCAAACGTCTTAGACATATTTTTCTACGCTGATGCATTATGAGTATCAGCAATTTACTCAAAGCCTCCACTAGTGTTTTCTACTATTATAACAACCTTGACTTGCATAAAGAAGGAAAAACATTAAGTGAAATAGCTTGCATCACTCGATTTTCAAGGTGTGGTAAGGACATTATCTTCAAGTATTGCTCATCTTTGTTAGACAGCTTTTTGGGTCTTCCAGCCCTGGGTTTGTCAATTACAGATGATGTTTCTCTGTACTTGTTGATTATGCTTTGGATACCACACCTTGAAATCGAGTGATGCAAGCTATTTCACTCAATGTTTTTCTTTCTTTATGCAAGTCAAGGTTGTTATAATAGTAGAAAACACTAGTGGAGGCTTTGAGTAAATTGTTGGTGCTCATAATGCATCAGAGTAGAAAAATGCAACATGTCTAAGACTTTTGCACAACAGTATATATATATATATATATATATATATATATATATATATATATATATATATATTGTGACAGACAAGTAAGTGGGGGAGACCCAAAAACCGGAGATCCAGACAGGAGGTTCTCAAATTGTGGACCAGGTAAGTTTATTATTTACACAAAAATAAACAAACAAACAAAAATAATATGCCTAGCCCTGTTCGGGCCTAACTGACTTTCTTCTTTGTCCCTCACTACACAGTGAAATCAACAAACACCGCTCCACAAGGTCCAACACTTCCTGCGTTGCCGAGTTATCCGTTCCAGACCTCCCAGATGTGAAGGCGGCGGGCTTTCTGGTTTCCCCACCAGAAATAGTGTTCAACAACATAAAGTTTCTTTTTTTTTAAAGTCTCTCACGTGTCCGTGTGGTTATTTTTATATTCAATCACAAAGTTACATGCCTTCGGGTTTACCTCTCACTCCCAAGATCCCTATTTGGCTGAACTTTCCCACACTGTAGCAAATTAACATTGGCGATTTCATTCACCCGCCAATTTAACTAAATGAAAAGAAAAACACATTGCATAAACTGCAGCAGTCCTGAATCACATACCCCTTTCAAGCTTGCAACAGGCTGTGGTATTCCAGTTTTATTCCAAGCAAACTGGAGTCTGGAGTCTGTTCCCTGCGGCAACCTCCCACGAACTGCACAGACTCCCTCAGCTTGCCTCCTTATATACCCAGGAGTCCCCGCCCATCCTGTCTCTGCCACGGAGGCTCCTGGGACATGTAGTGTTGTTTTTTTTTTTTTGACTCTCGGACAGCCATTTTAAAAAGTGACAAAGTCTAGCTTCATCACATATCCTTCCCCCCAGCTTCAATGCCATCGGCTTGGAGCGGCCAACTCACAACCCGCATGTACCCTTGACAGGCCGTCTGCGTTTGCGTTTTTAGCTCCGCTTCTGTGTTTTATGGTAAACCTGTATTGTTGTAAGGTCAGGAACCATCTTGTAACCCGTGCATTTGTCTCCTTGTTATCTTTCATCCACCTCAAGGGTGAATGGTCCGTAACCAGGACAAATTCTCTCCCTAACAGGTAGTATTTTAGGGTGTCAATAGCCCACTTTATGGCTAAGCATTCTTTTTCTACTACAGCATAATTTTTTTCTCGAGGCATTAATTTCCGGCTCAAGTACATTATGGGGTGTTCTTCTCCCTCTATTTCCTGAGATAACACTGCACCTATGCCAATTTCTGATGCATCCGTTTGCAGGACAAATGGCCTAGAGAAGTCGGGAACCCTTAGGACAGGATCATTACAAAGAAGGTTCTTTATGCCTTGGAAAGCTAGTTCAGACTCTGCGGTCCATTTTATTTTGTTCGGACCAGACTTTTTTAACAGGTCTGTAAGCGGGGCCGCAAC
The DNA here is from genome assembly GCF_902713425.1 of Acipenser ruthenus. Taxonomy (NCBI): domain Eukaryota; kingdom Metazoa; phylum Chordata; class Actinopteri; order Acipenseriformes; family Acipenseridae; genus Acipenser; species Acipenser ruthenus. The sequence continues at coordinate 20,524,890 of NC_081215.1, forward strand.
GCTTGAGAACTCGGGAACAAATCTCCTATAGTATCCCGCCAACCCCAAGAAAGCTCGTACCTGTTTTTTTTCCTTTGGGGTTGGCCAATTGGTAATGGCCTCTACTTTGCCTATCTGTGGTTTTACTTTCCCCCCCCCCCACTATAAACCCTAAATATTTAGCCTCTTTTAGGCCTACAAAACATTTATCAGGGTTTGCTGTGAGGGACGCCTGTCTCAACGCTTGTACCACCGCCTCAACTTTTTGTAAATGGTTCTCCCACCCTTGCGTAAAAATCACTATGTCGTCGATATAGGCGGCGGCGTATGCTTCATGTGGCTTCAACACCCGGTCCATCAGACGTTGGAAAGTCGCCGGGGCACCATGCAACCCGAACGGCATGACCTTATATTGAAATAAGCCCCGTGGGGTGGAGAACGCAGTTTTTTCTTTAGCCTCTTTGGTCAAAGGGATTTGCCAGTATCCCTTTGTGAGGTCAAGTGTCGTGATGTAATTGGCCTGTCCTAACTGCTCAATTAACTCATCTACCCTGGGCATGGGGTAGGTGTCAAACTTGGATATATTATTGAGTTGTCGGAAGTCATTACAAAACCTCCACGTGCCGTCCGGTTTTGTAACCATAACAATGGGGCTACTCCAAGGACTATTAGACTCTTCTATTACTCCTAATTTTAACATTTTATCTAGTTCCTTGTGAACATCTGCTTTTTTTGCTTCTGGTATCCTATACGGTCGTACTCTAACGCGTTCCCCTGGGGCCGTTATTATGTCGTGACAAATAACCGATGTCCTCCCCGGCACATCGGAAAAAACGTCTTGGTTGGAACGGACCAAATCACAGACTTCCTGAACTTGACGTTCATTTAGTTCAGGTCCTATATTTACCATATGTTCCTCAATCCCTATTTCTGCTAGAGCATTTTCAGCCTCCCGATCCACCCACGGTTTTAATAAATTAATATGGTAAAGTTGCTCGGGCTTTCTCCGATTGGGCTGATGTACTTTATAATTAACCTCCCCAACCTGTTCTAATATCTCATACGGCCCCTGCCAATGGGCAAACAGCTTACTTTCCGGGGTAGGGACCAAGACCATCACGCGATCCCCTGGGCTGAAGGTTCTAACCCTGGCGGTTTTGTTATATTGGTAGGCCTGGTTCTCTTGTGCACGTTCGAGATGCTCACGGACTATCGGTGTGACGGAATCGATTCGGTCCTGTAACTGGAGTATATGCTCGCCCACATTACGGCCCCTAAGTCCCTGGTCTTCCCACGTTTCTTTCGTGAGGTCCAAAATGCCTCGGGGGTGGCGCCCGTATAATAATTCGAACGGGGAGAACCCCGTAGACGATTGTGGGACCTCACGAATGGCGAACATGAGAAAGGGCAGCAGCAGGTCCCAGTCCCTGCCTTCCTTGTCAGCTACCTTCCTTAACATGGACTTTAAGGTTTTGTTGAATCTCTCAACTAGTCCATCGGTCTGAGGGTGATAAATGGAGGTGCGTAATGCAGCGATGCGTAGAGTTTTACATAAGTCTTTCATGAGTTTGCTTACGAACGGGGTCCCTTGATCTGTTAAGACCTCTTTTGGGATACCCACTCGGGATATTACCTGAATTAGTTCTTTTATTATGGTTTTGGAGGCCATATTACGTAAGGGAATGGCTTCCGGGTACCTAGTTGCGTAGTCCATAATTACGAGTATATACTCATGACCCCGCGCGGACTTAGTGAGTGGCCCCACTATATCCATGGCGATACGTTCAAATGGAATATCTATAATAGGTAGGGGCATTAAGGGCGCTCTTAAGGAGGGCCTTGGGCTAGCAAGCTGGCACTCAGGACAAGACCTGCAATACCGCTCTACAGCCTTTCGAATGCCTACCCAATAAAACCGTCTTAATATTCTCTGTAAGGTTTTCTCTACCCCTAGGTGAGCTCCGAACAGATGGGTGTGTGCCAGTCGCAATACTGTATTTTGATATACTTTGGGTACTAAAAGTTGTTCAACTGGGGTTCCCTCTAGCGGTGCACATCGGTATAGCAAATCATTTTTTATTATAAAATGTTCAAGGGGGTTTATTACTACATTTTCTACCGCTACCCCATTCACCTCGGTCACTCGGGTTTTGATATTAGCTAAGGTGGGGTCGTTAGCCTGTTCAGTGGCAAATCGGGTCCCCTCTGGACTAAATGATGTGGCCCAATCCTCCGATCTATCTACAGGATCAGTGGAGGTGGGGGTGTCATCAGTTTCCCCCCAGATTTCTGCTTCCGAGCACTGAGTGGCAACCCCTTTCCTTTGTCGTTTATCCGATCCCCCTATTAATGCTATCTGGATGGGAGCCCCTCGCTGTTTGTCTACCCTCTTTTGTTTCCTTGACTTCCGTATTTTCTCAGACGGTGTTTCACAGACCTCTAAATGAGTAAATGGGAAACCTTCGGTTGGGCTCTCTGTGGGCTCCATATTCGCCCTTAATTTTGTTGCGGGGGTTTTCAACTCCCTTTTGTTTTGTACCAGGGTTTTAAACCCTGGGAAGTCTCTACCCAGGATTACCTCATGGGGTAGTTTAGGTACCACCCCGACTCGGAGGGTAATAGACTGAGCATCAAGGGTGAATTTAACCCTCGCTGTGGGGTAATATTTATTATCCCCATGGATACAGGTAATCCCGGTCTTGAGACTATAGTTCAATTGGTTGGGCCGCACAAAGTTGGGTGTCACCAGTGTTAATGCGCTACCTGAATCCATAAGGGCCTCAGCATTTTTCCCATTTACCCTAACCTGCATCAAGTATGGGTATTTATTCTCCCCCAACCGTTTAACAATAATGCTGCCAACAAATGTTTCACTCAGGCTACAGTCCATGTCCCGGGCTGTTTACAATACTTGGCTATATGGCCTATTTTGTTACATTTATAACACCTAAAGCCTATTGGTTCCCCAATCCCAGGACTAGGTACAAATTCTTTATACTGTCCCTTCACGGTCGGAGACCGCTCTTCACCCCCTCCCGGCATCGCCGGTTTCTTACCCACCCGTTGCGCCGGTCGTGGTCTCCATGTATTCTGGGGGGGGCTCCGGGATGCTGTTGTGGTGGGAGTGGGACGAGCTAGTTCCTCCGCGGCCAGCTGTCGTTCCACGAGGTCTATGAAGTCATTAACTGTGGTGGGGTTTCCTTGCCCCACCCACTTACGCAGGGGTGCTGGTAGGGCCCGAAGATACCGGTCCATAACCAACAGCTCCACTACTTTCTCTGCAGGGTTCACATCGGGCCGCAACCACCTGGTTGCCAGATGAATTAAGTCAAACATTTGGGAGCGAGGTGGAGTTCCAGCCTTGTACTCCCAAGCGTGGTACTTTTGTGCCCGGACGGCTGCTGTTACCCCAGCTCTGGCCAGAATTTCCGCTTTCAAGTGGGTATAGTCGTCTGCCACGTCAGCGGCCAGGTCGTGATACGCCTTCTGTGCTTCACCTAGAAGGAAAGGCGCCAAAATTCCTGCCCACTTCTCTGCGGGCCAGCCCTCCCGGGTGGCGGTTCGCTCAAAGGCCAGGAGAAAGGCTTCCACGTCATCCTCCTTTGTCATTTTTTGGAGAACATGTGTGGACCTGATTGCGTAGGTGGGAGTCGGGGTGGTGGCCATCTTCTCTAGACGCTGAAAGATGGCGGTCCGCTCTTCTCTTGCGGCCTCAAATTGCTGTGCCTGTAGTCGGTTGGTCTCCCGCTGTTCAGCGGTGGCGGTTACCAGAGCCATCAAGAGTTCACTAAGGTCTGCCATGTTGTTGTTGTTTTTGTTTTAAGTGGGTGGGTTGAGTTTCCTGATCAATCCCAAAATCCCACTTCTGACACCATATGTGACAGACAAGTAAGTGGGGGAGACCCAAAAACCGGAGATCCAGACAGGAGGTTCTCAAATTGTGGACCAGGTAAGTTTATTATTTACACAAAAATAAACAAACAAACAAAAATAATATGCCTAGCCCTGTTCGGGCCTAACTGACTTTCTTCTTTGTCCCTCACTACACAGTGAAATCAACAAACACCGCTCCACAAGGTCCAACACTTCCTGCGTTGCCGAGTTATCCGTTCCAGACCTCCCAGATGTGAAGGCGGCGGGCTTTCTGGTTTCCCCACCAGAAATAGTGTTCAACAACATAAAGTTTCTTTTTTTTTAAAGTCTCTCACGTGTCCGTGTGGTTATTTTTATATTCAATCACAAAGTTACATGCCTTCGGGTTTACCTCTCACTCCCAAGATCCCTATTTGGCTGAACTTTCCCACATTGTAGCAAATTAACATTGGCGATTTCATTCACCCGCCAATTTAACTAAATGAAAAGAAAAACACATTGCATAAACTGCAGCAGTCCTGAATCACATACCCCTTTCAAGCTTGCAACAGGCTGTGGTATTCCAGTTTTATTCCAAGCAAACTGGAGTCTGGAGTCTGTTCCCTGCGGCAACCTCCCACGAACTGCACAGACTCCCTCAGCTTGCCTCCTTATATACCCAGGAGTCCCCGCCCATCCTGTCTCTGCCACGGAGGCTCCTGGGACATGTAGTGTTGTTTTTTTTTTTTTTGACTCTCGGACAGCCATTTTAAAAAGCGACAAAGTCTAGCTTCATCACAATATATATATAGTCAAAGAATAATTCTACTTATTATAAAGTATTATAGCGTAGTAACATCACAATGACATATTAAATCATACAGTACATCTCTGATAGACAGAGAGCTGGAAAGGTAATAGAGATAGATATATATATTTTGTAATAGCCAGGGTGTTCAAATGTTGTCCCATACTGCAGTATAACAGGCTACTAAAGAGCTCAGATAATGATACAGACCCTTTAAAAAGATAATTTAGGGTTTATTAGCCTGGAATAGGACCATTGGGGTGCCACTTCGTCTGTGCAGTGAGGTCATGCCTTTTATCTATTTTATTTTACTGCTAAGTGAGTGATCCCTAATATGTCAAATGAATTGCCCCAAGGTCACAAAGGCTGAACATTTGAATTCAAGATCTCTTGGCTCCTAGTCTTATATAATCACAAGACCCCACGGCTCCCTTGGTCTGATAGAACAGATCTGAATACAAACCATTCAGACGCTTCAAGTAGAGTCGGGATTTCTGCTTCAATGGGATACAACTCTGTGAGACGGTTCTTCCCAATACTATTATGTCATTTAATTGGGATGTCACTTTGTTTAATTGGGATACAGCATTTCCAAATAATGCACGGGGATCACTTTTCAGAGCAAGACAGGTTTGCGTAGCACAGTGCAGTGAGTATGTGAGTACGTGATTACGCTGTGACTTGTATAAATTGCGTAAACCAGGAGTCTCCTGTGGTTTCTCAGGCTGCTGCTGCAAAGAAAGTTGGTGTCTGGTGAACAAGGCATCTGATGAACAAGGGTCTGCAGGCATCTGGAGTAAAGCAATACCATACAAGTACTGTACAGTGCTGTAAATAAATGCACTGTGTGGGTAGGGAATTAAAGCTTCTGTAGGGGAAGGATTATAAAAATGATGACAGCTTCCAAACTTTCAAAACACATCAACCCTACTGAATACAGTATATCATTACTGGAATGAATAATTTCACTGTCCCCAACTCAATGTGATTTTATTGCATGAGGATTTTTACTTCTCGTTTTTACTTTGTAAATTCAACAAAAGAGGTCTGGCTAATAATCAAACAGCGCATCGTGGATTTCAGTGATTTGCTTGTGACTGCAGGATCAAAGGAAAAGAAGCATATTCCTCAGTGAGAATTAGAATCCCTGTATACAGAGGGAAAGAACGCAACTGGGTTAGTTAACTCTCAATAAGCTTGTGAGAAGACCAAGGAAGGGCAACTGGAAATGAGGATAGTACTGCCGCAATTCTCCTGAGGACTTTCTGACACCTTGTTCCATCTCTCAGCATGAAGTGCGGAACACACATAATGAACCCCCCCCCCCCAAAAAAAGTAAGGTTCTATTAGGTGACCTTTTAACAAAGCTGCATACATGCATTTTTATGCCACTGCATAAATAGCATAGCTATATAACAATTAAGGTAACCTTTCTGTTTGCATAAGAAGTGATTTCTCCTAGAATTGAAATTACACGGATGATAAATTATTTGCGTTAAAAAATAAAAAACAGAAAAAAAACCTCGTCCCGCCAATTCAAAGTCCTAGTTATAGTATCTTGTTAAAAAGATCTGGAAAAAGCTAAACAGAAGCAGGCATCTTTTTTTCTTTTAAGGGAGACAAGGCTCAGTGGGATTTATTAATGTGCATCCCAGTGTTATTCTTACTTTTACTATACAATTGCCAGGGATAGCACGTATTTTGAAATTACACCTAATTGGACAATTACTCAAACTGAAAAACTCTCCGCAGTAAACCACAGAGGTCCTTAATAAACACCCTGTCTTCTCAATAAAAACAAGGAAGTCATTTAACTGACCCAAGAGGCACAATTTTTATCTTTGGCAAATTTATTTTCAAAATAATTGCATATACTGTGAATAACAATATTTTAAAAAGAAAAAAAAACTAACTTGGTGGCTGGCAATAACTGCTTACCCCTCTTGCATTGTGTCCCAGCAGTTCATTTATTCCATAGATAAGAACATTAAACAAATGATATTACTGTGATAGCATACATCTGTTGGACAATATATTATCTTGCATATTTTCAATAGGCTTTAACTATGTGAAGTTTATTTAAACAGGGTTATTGTCCAAAATGAAAATGTTCCAGCAAGTCATTTCTGTGGGGTTTTTCAAAATATAACACACATGCAATACTTAGATATCAATGCTAATTACAACTGTAATCATAGTGCAGATGAGAATATGTTTACCTTAATTAAACTGGAGTCTGACTGACAGACTGTAGCTGGATTTTCCTGTTGTTGTTTCCTGTTGATCGTCTTGGGCAGGAGTTACCTACATACAGAACAAACCTACGGACTGTTGGTTTGTATAGCAGTATAGCAGACATTCACATAACCACAATGTATGCACCTTCTCCACAGCAGTGTTCATTGTAAAATATTTCCCCCTCCTTCATGTACCACAGTTCACTGGCATACTGTACTTCTAAAAGTAGATCTCTTGGCACTCCTGCTGGTCTAACTCTGTCACAGTATATAGAGCAGTGCAGCTCTATTGTTTCACTCTCCCTTACAGTTCACAGAGTTCACTTTCTTTCTTCTGGCTAACACTAAATTCCTTTATTTATTATTATTATTTTTTTTTTATAATGATGCTTGTAAACATCCCACCCTTGAATAGTGAGGGAAAATAGAACTGACTACAATCAGGCTCTATTCATAATCCCCTTCAATGCACTTCCATATTGGCCCATATAGCAGAGCTAGTAATTGTGGCCTGGCTTTCTCTCAATGGAGTAAAATGAGACTTGCCCCACTTATGGCCTAGGCAAGATTCTCAAAGCTATTCATTCCAAATCATCATTAACACAATTTTTTTCTAGAAGGGAAAAACACTAAATACAACTTCAGAATCCTTATACAAGCACCTAAATCACTCCTGGTCTTTGTTCCAATGTTTTTCATTGAATCAATTCAGCCTCCATCCAGTCCCTGAAGTAGTTCATTATCTCATTTTACCTGTTAAATCTAGAGTGGAATGACCCTCCAGGACTGCGATTGGACACCCTCCCTTAAATTAAACGTTCAAGTTTTTTATTTCTGGTTTGGTGGCTTTATTTGGTGTTTTTCATATCTGAAAAAAAATTGCAAATGATGATTTGGATTAGCACAATGTCTCAAGGTGCTTCACAAGAGCTCAAATAAAAAAAATAAAAAATACAGCACATAACTGCTTAATGTTTATTCCAGGTAAGCTGCTCCGTGAAACTGCTTTCCTCCCACGTGTATCTAATGTCACTGGTGCTGAACCCAAATCTCATTGGAAAAGTACGTTAGTCCAATAATTTGTTGGACAGCCTTTAATGATGACAATTGAGGAGAGAGAATGTATATCTCTTCCCTCGAAGGTCCAGCTGGTTTATGTTTAACAAGCGCCACAACAGTGGTATTGATTCAGATCTCTGTATTTGACAGGATAATTTCAAAGCGCATTTTAAATGTATAAGCACTTTTTACCTTGTGAAGCATTGAACAAGAGAGACAGTAGTTATCAGGTGCACTTGTCTCATGTGCTGGTTTGTGTGGTAAGTGCCCTGCAGGGAATGGTTCTGCTTTTGGAGGTTCATGTACCGTAGCTTTGCTTATTCTCTTTTTATACTTTTTTTGTGAAAAAATAAATAACTTACTTTGTCATAAAAAAAAAATATCCCAAACAAGCTGGCTTTGTGTGCAAAATTGTTTCCATATACATTTCCTTTTAATAACCTTGTAGTGTCAAATTGAAGGATATGATTTCTAATGAACAGAGCATTTTGTATTCAATCCCTTTTTTTTCGATCAGGGTGCGTTTCACTAATCATGCTTTGGGGTATGTTTGTAAAGTATTAGCTTGTCTGTCAATGCACAGGGCCGCACTATATTCTGAACAAAGCCCTTTGTTTGTCGCTATATGTGGTGAAATTGGACATCCAACAATATTGCTGTCAAATACGTTACTTTCATTTTTTTCCCTCATATTCTTTGATATTATTGTTTTCAGTGCATGTTTGGAATAGCTTTCAGGGCATTTTGGGTTCTTAGCTCAACCCTGCATCTGCTGCTAAACTGGCTGGGGATTTCCTATTTTACCAACTGAGGAAATATTGAGGTAATAATAACCTGAACCTGCCTGAAAGCCATGTCAAAAAGCACACACACAAACACACACACACACACACACACACACACACACACACACACACATATATATATATATATATATATATATATATATACAGTATATATAGCTATGGCCAAAGGTTTAGCATCACCCCATAGAAATAACACATTTTGTTTCATAAAGTCGAATGAAACCTGAATAATGTTACGTTAACATATTGAATTACATACCGTAGTTTTCCATATACTTAATGAAAACTGACAACAAAAATTGAAAAATGTGACATTTCAAAATCTAACATGAAATACTATACTTCTACTATTATGCAGTCTCATTTGGTTGTTTCTTTGATTACATGAAATAAAATATCTAAATTATGTTTGTGTTGTTTTTAATCAGGTCTCAATCCTAAAATTCTAGGTGAGGCAAAATCTTTTGGCCTTAGCTGTAGAGTGCTCTATATCAGACCATTGTCAGACTGAATCACTGTACTGTACATATAAAACCATATATGTACATTGGACATCCACTATGATTATGCATTATTAAGCACATTTCTATATTTTTCCAGGTGTTTTTTAGACATATAGTAATATATTTAGAACGTCTTCTTTATATTTATAGCACAGAGTTCCTGCTTCAGGTTTGCTCAAATTAAGGCTCTGGAATAGAGCAGTAGGGAGAGAAAAACAATCAAAATATGCCTTTTGCTTTGATCATCTTTAAAAGCTTTCTCCCTAATAATATGTTGTGGGAAACAAAATACAAAAATCCTGTTTGATTTTTATTTATTTATTTATTTTTATTTTTTTTTGAAGAGAGTGTAACAAATGTTTTCATAATCCTCGTTGAGTTAAAGTCTGTTTTGCCCACAAACCAGCTGACAGTTTCCTAATGCAGTTACATTAAAGTGCTTTTCCAGAGTGTGTGATGCAGTTTTAACTAGGTCCTCAGGGCATTGTTAGTTATCATTGCCTACCGCTGCTGAGAGCCGCGTCCTGGTAAAAGCAATTTCAGCTTTCCTCCCAATCAGCAGCGTTACATGAAGAGCTGGCTTCAGAGAACAAGCGGCTGCAAAACATTTCCGTTCACTGCTTCCCCTCTGATGATTTTATCTCCTTTGCCTTTTCTCACTCAGGATGATCTAAAGGCCCTGGTCGACCAGAGATGTTATGTGACTGTAGTGTGTCTGCTATGTATTAAGAGTCAAAATTAACCAAACAGAATGAAATTATAACTCTGCTGTGGTCACTGTAACTGACATCTCTGAACCATGTACTGTATGCTATAGTGATCAAATTAATAACCAAATAAGATGTCTACATTTACAGGTAGAAACATTTAGCATATCAAACTTTATTGCTGGAAATGAAAAATGACCAACATTGCAATTACAAGGAAAGACATAACAAGTTAAATGTAATTGGGGGATAATTAGGAGCTGCAAAAATGGTAAATCATTACCCTAATCGTCTCAACTGGATTCATGAATGAGGAAATTAAGTTTGCTTTAAATGTTAGGGACTCCATATAATATGTACAAACTGCACAGACGCAACACATACGTAAAACATCATGGTAAGGCTTGTGTCATTTACCTTTCCTTCAGTAACAGTAAGCCAGCATGTGTTGATCGAGCATTATTTAGATAGTGTGGATATGGGACAGTTTAAATCCTTTTAGCAACTAGAATCATATTCGTTAAAAGTCTTCTGCAGGGGTTGTATTCATCCTCAAACCCCAACCCCCTCCACACACGGAGAGGAATAAACTTTAGTTAAAAACACTGGAATATTTAATTACATGAAGTGAGTACATTACTAGTCTTGCCTTCATACACAACACAAATTGAACTTAAGCTTGAATGAGAAATAAGGTAACATTTTGCCTACTGTCTTCATCAGAATGCATGTCCACTTTCCTTAAATCATGTGTGTTGATTAAAAAGGAAAAAAAAACATGGTAAATAACTAATTGAATTTCTTATAAATGTAATAGCAGATGTAGTAGCCCTATACAATCTTAGCTATCAGGACAGTTCGATAGGCAGAAGCCACCACCTGCCAAATGGTGCATGGAGCTTTAAAAATCCCTGGAGTAAAAATTAGAGCTGGACAATTGTCTCTGAAGTTAGACACCACCACCACTCTGGGATTGACTCCTGTGACCTGCCACCAGTCAATTACAAGTTGAAGAGTTACTTCACATAAACGTGTCTTTGTTCAGAAGCTGAAATGGGGACAGGAACAAGCCTGTGAAGAGTGGTGACCATTTAAAGTTCTTAAATTCTTCCTTATCTCTTTTAACAATAGAGTTTTTGCAGGTTTTGGTAGTGAAAAAAATTTGATGGCAAAGTACTTTTTTTTTTTTACTTTGCTATTTATAGGTTTCCAGTTAAAATGTCTAAAATTAATTCTAGGGGGTTACATTATGTTACTTGTAGGTCACAGCTGAAGTTGCGGTAGGTGATTAAGATAAAGTGTATTGTAGCATTGGGGTAAGTGACCTGCAGTTTGGTGAAGATAAGACTTAAATTAATCCAAGCTGAATTGCCATAATGAAAAATAAAGATAATTACTAAATCACTCGGCTACATTGCTTTGATAGAATGTTTTCTTATTCTGTGTTATTGCTGCAAGGAATAAGACATTAAATGGATTAAATCTGAGCCCTTTCAGATGGATTACAACTGTTTTTAAATAACTGTTAAGCATTTTCATCAGCCTCATGTTTCATGAAGTAAGTGACAGCAGCTGCAAAATTCAAATTAGACCTTTTTTTTACATAAATCTCTTATTTGGCATGCAAAGATGTGGATAAGGGTTTTCATTTAGGCATAACCAAAGAATTGGGAGTGTCACGATTGCATAACATCCAGCCTTTATGAGAACTTCCATAGGGCTTCCATAGGTTACAGTTTTACCCTTATCCCACTCTGAACTAGTTAACGAAAGGATAGGCTGTAAAATAATTACTGCATGCAGGCTCCAAGTTTAGGTTTTGCTCGTTATTGTTGCTTCCAGCATTTGGGGTTCCATCTTGAATGTAGTGTGAGATGAAATGTCTGTTATCATCAAGCCTCACAACTATCCCATACTGTGCTTTCTAAACATGCCAAGGCCCCTAGCCTTTGGCATAACTCTTTAAAGTCTGACTTGGTAGAGCATTGTCTCAGCTTAAACATCACTCCATACAGTTTGCATGTCTCATAGCGTCCATTGGTGTAAACCCGTTTGCGTGTTTATTTGTTTCTGCTGATTCCCCTTTTACAGAATGTATGACTCTATGCAACTTTACAATAAAAAGAGAAATCTAAATGTGTCTCATTGTCGAGTGTGTTTAGTGACTAAAAATATAGTGTGAGAAAAATATAGTTTCCAACAGCTGCCTCAGTAAGCTGTCTATACATTGCCATCCACCAATTCTTAATACATGAAAGCTGTCCAGTCCTACAGCAGGAGGTTTAGCTAGTGGCCAAATGTGTCATTAAACACAGAAGTCATGATAGTTTTCTGCAAGCAATGGGTGCTTTTCTAGGGTCCTCCTTTAAAATGTGGTTCTTTATACACAAACCAAGTCTGTCGGTCCTTCAATCTGTCTGTCTGTCACTCTCTACAAGGTTACTACAATGCCTGTCTTGTATTTTGATCAGTCTTCTCCAAACAGTTATCGTGGGCCATTCAAGTTGCATTTGGACATAATCTGATAAGCTATTGATACGATTTTCAAAAATATCATACTACAAAATCAATAAATATCCACATATAAAATATACCAAGAAAACTCTGCATTCAAAATATGACAAGTAGCATTACAATACAATCAACAATCAAACAAATCATCAAATTCAAAAAGCTGAAACGGTTTCCTTTAATTCAATACGGTTTTGTTGTGCTGTTGTTGTTGTTTTAAATAAATCATCCTTGGAAATTAAATTACATATTACTAAACGTTATGCAACAATATTTAATATTTCATTTAGCATCAGAGCACATGCCTAAATAAACTGTGCTGCTTTACTATGTAAGTGCTTGTCTGTGAAATGTCTGCTGTCATGCAATACATGTAAAAAGAATGAGTGTAGCACACAGCTCTGAAATACTGGCCTGGGGCATGTCATAAACCAGCATAAAGAGAAAAGAAACCTGAAGGTTTTATAGCACTTGTTTTGTATATTGAAACATTTTACCAATCACCTGAATTGTTTTATTTTTTTATCTTGGCCAATAAAGTACATTCAAAGTATGACTGTGCCAGAAAAACTAAAAAGTATAAATGTTTGATATGTTATTTTCATGAAGACTTACAAAAGACTTTTAAGAAAGGCATAATGCTAATGAAAACTAGTTGAAAGATCATGCTTATTCTGTGGTACTTTTCTTATACAGTACTTCTGTATTTAACTTTACATAACTGTTGACAACTCTTCAGTTTCAAAACCTTTAAATTCTGCATCTGCAATGGCAAAGCTGGCTTCTAGTCTTGATTAATATTTTAAAGCCATTATTTGTGTTTTGAATAAGGTAATGTTTTAACTGATCTATATTTAATGCAGCATAAACTCTTAAAGTTTGGGTTTAAGGTTTGTTGGAATTTCTGACATATTTAAAACAAATCGAATAATGGGCAACAAATGTAATATTCACAGGCCCTGAATTATTGATAGCATATCAGGGCCATTTGAATGATTGAATGCAATATTTCTGTTTTCATGGAATATTTACCACAGTCAGAAACGTTTATATTGATTTCTGTTGTTTATGAAATAATGTACTATGCTTTAATCATTCTAGGTATTGGGGGAACTTACATTTATATAATCTGAAGTAAAATTGGATAGTTTACTGCATGGCTGCAATAATAGTGTGCCTTTTTTGGGGACAGCTACAACCAGCAAATAAGGATCCCTATCTTGTGAGTTAGGACTCTAAAAAAGAGCTCCACTATTTGAAAAGTATTATTATCTAATACAGTGGTTAGGGCTAAAGTGATAGCTAAACATGTTCAGAATGTACAGTAAACCATAGAGATTATATCAGATAACATACCATACTGTATGAATTGATATTGGAACTTTGGGAGAAACTCACAGAGTACTTTGTTTTTAGACAGCAACATCCATTCATACGACAACTAAAAAATGTTAACTTACTGGTATTTAAAATAATTATAATTGTACTGCTGTTGTGTAATAACATACAGTAAAGGGACAGGTTACAAAAGGTGTTTTAGTGGTGTCACTTTTACATGTACTTGTTCTTTTTCTTTATAAACTGCAGACCAATTTTATAACAATCTGCACAGCAAGTTACTAAGCAAAAATATTGCAATATTTTTTTAGCTGGGCAGGTCTGTTTCATTCTTCTTGAATGCATGTGATAATCAAGAGTGTACGTTATAGTGTGTGCATTGTGCAGTGATCTTCACAGCTCTTGAAGAACACCCCTATTCTCCTATCTTTTGCTGAATTGTTAATAAATGCATAACACAACCTTTGGCACATCTTTCCTCATTAATTAGTTTTGGGGAAGTTAGGGTTTAAAATGGGCTATCCCAGCTATGTAGCAATTAGATGAAACAGTTCAACATTGTCTTTTGTTCTGGATTCAGGTTGAGGTGCAATGGTTTGGATAAATAACACACAAAAAAACTAGAATCATTGCGCTCAATCGCTCTGCTTCGGTGGTATCACATTTGGGATATCTAACAATTTCATGTAAAGGTCACTTACTGGAAACTTGAAACAAGATTTACATCTGGAATGTCATTTTTTTGCTTTGGACTAATATGGAATTGCAATCTGATAATCCTAATACAAATTATGACATTTACAGTAATACAAGAATTGCATAGTAGTTATCTTTGGTATATTTTATCTTCTGGTATATTTTAATTACTGGATTTATACCTGACATACAGGAGAAGATCTTTCGTTTTTTTTTTTTTTTTTTTCTAAATGTCTTTGTGTCTTGGAACAGCGAGTGGTCATCGCAAGTCAATTTGGTAACACTTTAAATCATTGTTTTGAATTTTAATGTAATTGCCAATGAACTTAAATCTGTTTCTTATTAAGTGTTCGTCAATTTAAGATACACCCCATGTTTATATTTAATCACTACTTACATGTGATTTAGAAATTTTATTCCAGTTGTAATTATTAGTGCTTCTGTATTATGTTTAATGTCACAATTTAAAATCAGGGCCAGCACATCATGAATAATATTAGGGTTTTAGGGTATATTATAAATAGACATTACAAATCAGCTCAGCATGCATTGTCAAATTTGAATTATTTTCTATAAATGTTTCCATTTACAATAATACTTTGTGATTCCAGAAACTGTTATTTAAGAAAAATAAGGTACGGTGTAGGTCTGAAGCCACTGTTATGGCGCTGCTCAGTACTGAAGCCTAAAAGCATTCTACCTGAGTAACTACAGTATCTCAGTGGAGTGGTCACTGTAAATAAAACAATGCTAATTAGAAGCTGTGTCACACTTACCGCTACATTTATTTGAAGGCATCTGAAGTATTCTAAATATGAGTTCTGAGTTCATGCTGGAGGCAGAGAATGTGAGTTGGTCAGGTGCAATTTCACAACAAATTATAAGCAATTGCTGCCACTGAGGCAGCACAATTAAATACAAACACAAACATGCAAGTGGAATTCCTGTAATAAGAAAAAGGAAAGCCGGACTGGAGAGATAGGCTGCATGCCCGCATTGTACAGCACAGTTGGGTGACCAGATTAATAAGCAAGATAGAAATAGTTATTCACAAATATTATTGTAGTGGTACTGTATATATAATTGGAAATGCTAGGTAGGGGTTAGGTAGGGGTTACTTTAATAATGTAGATTCACTGTTCTGTAGCCTCCTGTGGCACACACAGAACACAAACTATTTTATACAACCCTTGCACACACACACAGTCACAGGTCCTTCACTTGAAGTAATCATAGCAAACAAAATAGTTCTATAAAATGTATCTGCCATGCACATTTATTCATTTTATAGGTCTCAAATGTGCAGTTTTGAAAGAAACACACTCTATAGCGAACATGTTTTTTTTTTTCATTTTAAAATATGATAACTATTTGACTGTCGTGTACTTCCTGGGTCATTTCACCTAGAGAGTGAAATTGTCCCTACCCCTTCACTGGCTTCTTTGTTGTCATTAACCAATCAGCTACTTTTACCCAGAAGACACTGCTGAGGTGAAATGAAGTGCAAACAGATATCCCAAGAATAAGGCGTAGAAAGTGAGAGCTTCCTTTAACCAAAAGCAGCACCAGATAGCATGTTTGAAAATGAAAATACACAGTGCTATAACATGTTTCTTTTAAAACTGCACACTTTAGACACATGTTGCAAATGGAAGTGCGAAATAGCTAAGATTTATGGTATTAATTTGTTAGCTACAATTACTTCAAGTTGCAACAAGTGATGAATGGTTGGTTTATAGTCAGAGGAGCAATGGGGCTCAGGTTAGCCCCGACTGTGTCTTGTAAACTAGACTTTATATACAGCATCTTCAAAGAGCTGAGCTGATCCCTATATTTTCCATTTTTGTGTATGTGACTTTTTTTTGTTTTGTTTTTTAGTCACCATATAACCCATCTAGGTAATAATATATTTGAAATTCAAATCTAGATTTGTAGAATAGGTGCCTTTCCCCACCCTTTCTCTTTTGTTTTGAACAGTAGGACTGGAACCAAAAGGAAAGGAATCTGCAAACCTTAGACTAATTGCTTCAGTTAGCAAATTTGAACAGCCTGGGTCATAGGTCAAAGGGTGGCTGTTATCTTTCCGCTGTCAGCGCAGAATGAAAATTGACTATTCTTAGCTCTCATTGAATGCATGTTAGCGATGATGAATTAAAGGGGTGTGTAGGGTAACAAATAGTTTGTGGTATGCTGTGTTTTGTTCAGATATCTTTCCAATGCTTGCAGATCAAACCCATTTCTCCTTTGACCTTTCCATTCATGTATTGATCTTTCATGATAAACTTGCAATACCACCTTTGCCCTTCCTCATTAATTATTATGAGGTTCATAGTCATTTATTAACATTGTAAATTAAATATCGAGAGGGGAACGGCATAGCATATCATCTGACCATATCAAATATTTACCTATCATGAAATATGTTGTACAGGTGTGGGATTCCTTGAACCAATGTCAATGGCTTTACTGTGTTGTACACTTTGTAACAAAATATTATCAAACACATATTTATCAATTTCTGTTGTTATTATTCTACTTTTACATCTACCTTTATTACACTGCACACATTTTGACGTTAACCCATTTTATAATGCTTTCACTAGCAAGCTGGGACTCATGGATCAAAAAAAAATTGTATAACTATAATTTTGCAGCCATTCTATGGCCAACAGCCTACTTGAAGGGGCTAAAAACTACTTGACTCCTCACTCCTCACACCTCAAGTATTTCACTTCAAAATTCAAAGCCTTTTTGAGATGCTGAAACACAACCAGTTTTCCCAAGCAAGGCTGGGTGAACTTCTCAAATCCTAGAAGGTCACCTGTGCTTTCAAAGCCATTTTGCAAGGTCAGATAGTAATGAGCTGCAACTACTGTATTTGCGATTTGTGGCTCTGAGGGATTAATTGTCCACGCTCTGTCTCATCCATGATCTGAGGCCGAATTGTCAAAATGATCCATGGCTTTCGTCCCTAGGCCCATGCTTTCATTATTCAGGTGCTCTCTAATCGATAGAAGCGTTTTTAACATTGTGCCTTGTAACTTTTATCAATCCTTATTATCTAATGACCGATATGGGACTGTTAAAGGCTTTTCTTCACATCCTTGAACACTCTGCTCAGCCCAGAAAACACAGTCTCATGCATTTTTAATTGGGTTTGATTGTAGCATTAACAGCTGAATATGCAGTCAAGCCGGTAAGAGATCACTACAATCGTAAATTCAATTTAAAATGAAAAGCATATAGAAATTGGTGCAGTCCGTCCTTGATAAGTCAATACAATCAGAGCTGTGGTCCTTTCCTAGTGAGGCAGAGCATTTGAACCCCTCTTAGACTACCTGAAAGAAAGATCTTCTCCTGTATGTCAGGTATAAATGTTTAATACTGTGTCATCTGTGTCTGACTGCATAGTAGGTTTGAGTGAAATAAAACCTGTTATGCAGGGCTGCACTGTCAAAATTATTTCATGAGCAACTGGCACTCTCTGTGGCGTATCTAAAAGGGACTGGCTAACAGCTGGTAAGTGGGTAATTACTACTGACAGAATGTACTTTGAATTTGCATCAGTGAAATGAATTTGACATTTACTCAATAAGCTTTACCATATTCCACTTCTTAGTTAGAGTAAAATCGAAAGTAAATATTATTTATACATTTTTGTAACAAGATTTAACTTACAGGACCTTACTACATTTTCAAAGAGTGGTAGAAAGCTTAAAATGAAGCCTTAGCCTATCTCATCAGGGTGTTTAGCCACCTCAGGGGGAAAAAAACTGGCTTTGGTCAATCACCCTGCCTTTCTTTGATAAGAGCCATGTGGCAAGGTCATAAAGAGGCAGACAGGACCATCTTCTTATGCTCATCCGATAGACAGAGTCTCAAACAGAAAAGCCGTCACCAGCCACCATCAAAGAATCTCACAAAAAAAACTTAGCCAGATGAGCCCTCTCTGGCCCTTCTCGGCTAAATCTAATTTGCGTGTTGGCAAAGTCCAATCCTGTTGTTTATAAACACATTTCTAAGTGCCACCCCCACCACTACCAGCACACTCACACACACACACACCAGGCACAACTAAAAAATATATGAGCCCTTTGCCACTAAAATCTCTCTACATTCTTTAGTGCATGTGGAATTTGAATGAGGTACAAATAAAATATGGAACAAATGATGTTCAGGTGGATATACCAAACTTCCGGGAATACTGTCTGGACTGTCTGGAAACAAAATGATGCACAACTTTTAATAGCTATCGGATTACAGTATTAGTGTGTGTAATTTATATGAATAATCTCAAATCTCAATTAATATACTGTCAGAACCCATTTGTATGTCCAGTCCTGAGCTTCATTTATCAGGTAGCCTCTATGCTCTATGTTTTGGAAGACCATGTAGAAATGGATTGTGTTGCATGCTTCCCTGGATTAATATAATTCCCAGTTTCATTTCGGATCTGACATATGCTGCCACTTATTTAAAGAAAGGCATGGTATGTGTAGTCTAAAACTGTAGAAACATTATTCTGAATTACTTATCTTAGCTGCCTGGATAGAGGATTTGCCCAGAATAATATATACATTAAATTAAATAGCTAAACAGGGTACATGCAGGCCAAGTACATATATTATCAAACTCAACGTTTAGTATACATTTGGAAGTCTCTGCCCTGGGATTTCTCAAACTGAATGAGCCACAGCAGGATCCAGAATCAGGTTGCTGTGGTGAACCAATGTTTGTAAAACTGGTGTCATTGCATTCCCTTTCACAGGGCATGACAGTGCTTTGAATGATCTGTGATCCAAAAGTTACAATGATTTATTTATTATACACGACTGTCTTCTTGCTAGGTTTCACTTTCTTTCATAAGAGCTGTAATACCGAGACTTGGTGTAGGAAGCCATTTGGAAGCGATTATCTAAGCTCCACTTTTCTGATGAAAATAATTCAGCAAATAATCATAATTTTAAAAAGTGCAATTGATAAACAGCAAGTTAGATTTGTGGATGTCATTAATGAAGTGCTAATGTTTGTTTTTTGATGTGTCATTATGATGTCACAAGAGAAACAAAGCCATTAGCCTGTGCAGTCAGTGCAGTATGTCTCACATTTCTTATCTGAGGAGGAAAAATGGCTTTTTATGGTTTTACAGGCACATCATTAGCAGACACACCAAGTGCACTGAGTCCTAAGGGATTGTCACTGGCTCAGCATTCCCTGAAACTGAAACAAAATCTCGCAGATTCATATCAGTAAACTAGCAGCCCCCATAGTAGTTCCCCACTGTACACATCCAATGTATTTTCTAGCACTTTACCTCCTGTTGGACATGCTATCCAACAACAACTACAAGAGCACACAACTATTGAGGTATCACTAAAACAAACAGCTGATACAGATATACAGCACACAGCTGCCACCCACACGTGGATAATGAATTGTCTGCAGTGCAATCTCCTGCTCAAACAAGATCTCACCCCAACATCAACCCCTGAACCCCACAGGGAAATGTTTTAGACAACTCCATCACTTTAAAAGTAGGTTTTACTCTTTCTGAAAAGCAAAATCTACCAATGAGTTACAGCCATGAAATAGTGATGGCAGTACTTAACACGTTCTTCTTAGTATTGAGCCCCTTTAAAAAAAGATGCCACAAGACTGCTTTTGCAACTTGAACAGTTTCCTATCAAAAATGCTTAACTTCCATCTGTTTTTTTTTTAAAGGATTTCTTCTTTGAATTAAATGTAATCCCTGTTTGCATGTTGTAAATACAGAACTAATCTATACTGACAGATTTTGACATCTGTATAATCCACCTACTTGCTGCAATATTCCATTACCAAATAAGTGCCTCCAAATGGACTATAATGTATACAGTACATGTTACTATTAATGGGCAATGCTAAAATTAACCATCCAGTTCTAAGAATAAACAGGCAAGCTGTTAACACTTTCATTAAGAATAGGTTTTAAACAGTCAATAATGCATCTATGTGTTTTAAAGGATGTTATAAACAAAACTAGACAGTTGTTAATGATAGCAGTTTATACCAAAACAGTGTAATACAAACTTAAATATAATTAAGACATTTATTATAATTACGTTTTAACATGATATGAACCCTTACACTACACGAGCAATGCGTCTTTTTAAATGTTGTTGTAATAAATTGGAATTCCTTTTGAAACAATCGTAACATGTCTGTAGATGTTTTATTAATGGATCCTTAAACTAAAGTGTGGCAGCATGTTGACAGAAGTCAGACCTTTTTTAATATTATCTGGTTAATTACAATGCTGTCTAATTTCATAGTAATATATACACCAATGCCACCTTCTGGTTAAGTTAAATATCACAACATACTGTAAAATGAAAAATGGAACTGGATTTTAAAAAATAATTGTGAAGCTGGTGTTCATTTGTGAGCAATAATTTGTTTTGTCTGGGAGGTCTCATTGACAGTGTTTACATGGACAAGTCATGACAGTTTTCCTCATGATTTTTTGGCCGTACTTCTCAGGAATTGCGTTTCCATGTAGTTATGATTTAGGAAGGCAAATTGGGCCGTGACAATGCAAATGACTGCAGTCATTTAGTGAATTAGTATGCAGACCCTGTCTGCATACTAATTAGGGAAAGAATGACTTTTAATATCGTGAGGAGAGCTTGCCCACGTTGCCATGAAGATTTAACAAGATACAAAACATTTAACAAGATACATGAATTCACCTGTTGCCACACACATTATTAATTACGACGCACATTAGCTACCGGTATATACAAGCTTGTTGTTATCTCTACTGGACCTGGCAGCCATCAATTCCTTCGTTTTGTACAAGGTAGGAGAGATTTCATCTTGAAGCTAGCCACAGCGCTTCAGTAGAAACATTTCAATCACAAAACTGCAAAGCTGCAGGCTGCAGCAGCTCAACCTGGATTCTGTGCTGCGAGTGACACACACACAAGATAAATCATATGTTACTTTCATTTTAGATTAAAATACGATATTAAGTAAAAAAAAAATAGATCTTGACTGCTGAAACCTCATGAGCCACAAGCACAATTCCTGCTCCGGTTTACATGGGTTTTTACAGCTATTTTTATCTTGAAAAAGCCATTGACCTTGCCCTTAAAGTCGCACTGGCCAAAGGACGTTCTTTGGCAGTTTTTTGTGACAACATCACAGATTTGTGTGAGCTTTAACTTAGTAAAAGCCTCTATTTGCTATTTTAAGGGAGCACCTAGTAAGAAAAGAGGCAAGGGTAATTCATTTTACTAAGATATATATATATATATATATATATATATATATATATATATATACATATATATATATATATATATATACATATATATATATATATATATATATATATATATATATATATATATTTATATTTATCCTATGCATCATGAGAGGTTCATTTATTTTTGATTAGAGCCTGGAACCTATTTACTTCTAAGAGACTGGTTTAATAATATAAAATTACTTTTACAGACCCCAAGAGGTCACTAAAAAGGAATATAAATATATGTAGACCATGCTTCATTTATTTGTAGCTCGACTGTTATTTAGCAGCTGACAAAGTATAGAAATGGCTGTCAAAGACATCTGCTTATTGCTTTATATTTCTGACTAAGGACTCATTAAAGTTGTTCAACAAATTTCCCTGCTCATGAGAGCTAGTAGGCAAAGTACCATTTGAAGTATTATCAATGGCTTGATGCGTGTGTGTGGGGTGTGTGTGTATGGGTGTGTGGAGGTGTATGTGTGTGTGTGTGTGGAGAATGGGTGAACCACATACAAAGCACTGGCTTAAATAAAAGTAGCATATACAGTACAGTAGCATTTCTTAGGGTATTTCCAAAATGCCTATATTAGTTTTAGCATGATTTAGACTATAGTGTATTTACCAGTAATACATTGTGCACTCACTAATAAAATTAACACCAAATGGCATAAGGATCAATTTTTGTACAGTGCTCTGAAGCTTTTTACACAGCTGATCCCTCTGTTTTCTTAAATTTTTAGAATCAATATTTTCATCTGCTAAAGGGCACGTTAGACACACTGCGTCATTCTGATCTGCTAGTTACCAGAGGTTTACCATTTTTTCCATTTTACTGACTATACAGGCATACTGATATTGTTAAAATCTAATCTCTCTTCATGTACTGAGAGTTTACTGGTAACTCTTTAGTTTAAAGATCCACTCATGAAGTGTGTTATTTAAGGTTTTGTCCCTTATTATTAACAAGGCATAAGATTTTATTATAATTTGAAAGACATTACTATCAAATTATAGAAAATAATTAAAGTAGTGCTGGTGTTTTAGTCTTTTATTTTTTGCAAGTGTATTTACCTGCATACAAAGATCAGCCATGCAATACCCACTCTCTCCAAACTACCCCCCTCCACGGTTTCAAGCATATCTAGATATAAGTAAACTCAGTGATGCCACCTGTTACACTGTACATAACAAAATAATTCAATGAAATAAATGATACCTATGGATATTGCCAATCAGTCCATATTAAAACGTTAGCAAGCAAACATTTTCGTTACTTAATTCTGCGGCTACTGTTGCAAATGGTTTTTATTTTATATGTTGTATCCACACTCATGGGTTATCAGTCCCAGGGGGTATCGATCAGCAGGGGAGCTGATTCTGAAACAATTCGCAGCTCAGTCTTCGGAGAATTTTATGAATTTGTCATATCGTTTCGAAGGCAATACAAACTGTTTATTTTCTGTTTCAACAAATAACAGTGGTTGAGAAGGACTTAGAAACGAGCCACAATGTGAAGCCTGAAAAACAAAATGGAGGTGAACGCCGCAGAAACAACAGGTGAAATAGTTTTACCCCTTGAACTTCTTATGACTTACGACAAGCATTATTGTTTAAAAGTGGTAAAATAATTAGTCTCGGGTGATCGTTTACATGCAGAGTCCCTTTAGTACATCAGAATGTGCAGAATACAAATTATTTGCTTTCAGCTGCAATAAACTGTCTGAGTGGTCCATGGCTCCCCATGAGTGGGATGGGGTAAAACTGCAGAGTGCTTCATCTCCCTTTGATTAGCACTGCAATGAAAATGCATGCCTTGCTTTCAAAGAAAACTGAGGGAGTTTCAACCTATCAGGAGGCTCAAAAACAAAGCTAGTTAAAACATCATATGCATTGCATATTTAAAAGTATGATTTTCAAAACAATTGCTAGGAGATCACCTAGAACGCCACCCCCCAGTGCCCAGAGGTAACAATGCAGATTACTGGACATTAATAGCTGGTATCAGCCTGAACCTATCCTATGAGCAGAGCTGTACGAATATAATGACTTTAAGTAACTTGTCTCAGGGGGCTACCTGTAAAGCTGCAAAAGTAAAATAAAAAATTACATATGCAAGAAATTAATTAAATGTGTTTATTCATGTTATCATATGCTGCCCCTGTTTCCAAGACCTCAAGGTATGAATCATTAAGTTTCTGTTAAATTGGTCTCCTGGGCACGCTCTTGTCTCTTAGCTGGTCAGCCCCCATCCCATAGAAGGCAGGTGTGCCGTCGAGCCAGTAGGCAGTTGCAGCACTTCTAAAGGCCAGGCTTTGGGTACAGACCCAGGCTTCAAGCTGTGAGGTGAGCAAAGAGAAAATCAGGAAAACAGTGACAGTCCGCCCGTCAGAGCCAGTCTTCAGTTTGATTAATGAGGGCATTTGAAAGACAATTAGTAGGAGCAGGTTTGCCTTCAACTGCCTTATCAATCAGTCCCCTTTAATTCAAAGTGTAGCACCTTCTGTCACATAAGGAGCGTATCAGTGCTGTGCAGCCAACAAGGGACCTGAATGTTGAATCAGAAAGGTAGGTAGGGGATGTTGTGAGTTTTATTTAAAAACAAGAAACAGGTAGCAGAGAAAAAAAAACAGGGTTTGTTATATAATTAACTAGCTATTAATTATATAACAAAAATGATCAGCCATTCACTTTCATTAGGTTTCCAAATCCTGTAATAAAAGGACATGGGACAGACAAAAACACTTGGCATATAATAGCTATAACTAAAGGAAGCATCAAGTGTACTTGGAGATAAGCATCTCCCTCGCTAGTATGAAAAGCTTGGCTTGGATTTTATTCACATGGAAGACTGTTATCTCCTCGTAGCACGCCCTGTAGTTATTGTTTAATTATAGTGGCAGCCTACACTGTTCGCCAACATAGAAAGCAACACTAATACAGTAGATACCCAACAAACTCTTACATCTGACTGAAAATGGCTTGTCAAAAAAAGTGACATTGGCGTAGGTCAATACAGTTAAGGATACACTTTCCAAAACTTCATGACAGCTTTGTGATCTTTTTTTTTTGTTGTTGTTCTTGTTCCAAGGGTTTCTAACATTCCTCTTCTGCTAAGATTAAACTCCCGAAGCCTTGCTGGTCCCAAACATCCGTACTTACAATTACACTTGTCAGTCATTTGACAGAAAATAATTTGAACCATTGGAGAAATACTCTAAACGCTGAAATGCTTAAGGGGAAAAATATGTGTTTTTTGTAAAGCTTGTACATGTAATTGAAGAACAATTTCTATTGATTCTTCTGCTTGTAAATAAAATGAGTGTGATGGGCAAGGAGTAAGAAACGCAAGTGGTAGACAGTAGTGAAGGCGGAAAATCAATTGCATTCTCCTAACTTGGTGCTGTGGTTTGGTCAGGCTAGTCTCTGCAGGTCAAAATGGGTAATGTGGGAATGGCACAGTCCCTATTTGTAAAGGACCATGAAATTAACTTATGCATAACTGTTCAAGAATGAAAGATGAGTTGTACTTTATCAAACTTTTTTAAAATGAACATACACCTGAATCCAAGAAATGTTAGCATTGTGTATTATACTACCATAGCAAAACGAAATTTTCTTTACCACTGAAGGTCACCACTGTTTTTTTGGATAAGCTTAATGTGTTACGCCAGTATTTTTCATTATGGTAACTCATTTAAAATTGATTTTAGCATATTATACAAAAAGACATTTAACATAATATACAGCTATAGCCAAAAGTTTTGTAGCACCTAGAATTTTAGGATTGAGATATCATTAAAAAAAAACAAAAAAAAAACTACATGAACATAATTTAGATCCTTTATTTAACATCATGTAATCAAAGGAACTATGATATCGCTAAAGTCTACTGTACGAAATCCATACTAGTCATGTATTTCATGTTAGATTTCAAAATGTCAGATTTTTAAAAAAATGTTGTCAGTTTTTCGTTAAGTATATGGGAAACTACAAAGTGGTGTGTAATTCAATATGTTAACACAGGGGTGAAATTCTTCCGGTACTCACCAGTACTCACTACCGGAACTTATTTTGATGCCGGTACTGGGTACCGGGACTTATTTCATCTGCTTTTCATAATATGCAGATGCATTCCATCCACTCACACAGTCCACGAGCGTAACAAATGTGCTTTCTATTTCTGTCAGCTGCTATTGGCCACCATTAACATCAGTATAATCACTGCATGCTTATTGGCCGAACTTTCATTCTGATCAGATATCATTTTGGCATGCGTCACAGATCTCCGCCCATTTCGCTTTGTGTCAGTGATCATTGGGTGATCAACGAGAGAAGACTTAATAACATAATTCCTTTTTTAGGATATCTTGAAACTAAACTCCCTGTCTACAGCAGTTACTGCACAGTGTAATATTTATTAATACTTCTCATTTCAGGTTTAACTTAAGTGTTATACATTATTACAGTACATGACATACATGCAGAGAGTACAAAGCTTTCAGTATTTTCAGCTTTTTTGTTTACGGTGAATTGTTTCTATTTTATCAGTTATGTTTTAAGGCTTATGTTGTATTCATAAATGTATTGTGTACTGATATGTATGCCTTTTTAAAGTATTTATTCATTGTCACTCAAACTGTCTTCATTTTTTTAAAGCTTACACCCGGCTGCGCATATGAGTACCTGCACTTTTTCTGTTGATAATTTCACCTGTGTTAACGTAACATTATTCAACAGGTTTCATTTGACTTTATGAAGCAAAATTACTTATTTCTATAGGGTGATGCGAAACTTTTGGCCATAGCTGTATAATAAAGTTGATATATGATTTAATTGATCTGTTCAAATAGGCTTAACAGCCACCTTTCACTTATGATCAAATAATTGCATTAATTTAGATTATAAACAGGTTTTGGGAAGAAGTTCAGCATTTTACTCTTTTACAGCTGTAACAAGTTACAGGGAATTCATTCACTGCCCTCGTCTTTCATTAAGCCTTTATTTCATGGAGAATTTGCTCACTGCATGGTGTAATTGCATATGAATGCACCTTTTAATGCTGTATTTCATTAGTAGCGTTATGGGGGAAAATATTCATAAATTACCCTTTAAACCGCATATTATTTGATTGAAATTGCCTAATATTTACTCCATGCATTTTGTGTAACACTTGATTGCTTTTAGAACCAGCGATTGTAACTAATTTCATAAGATGGATACCTGAACTAGCTTTCCTACAGTAGTTCCATTTAGACACTACTAAAGATTAAGGTTCGACTTACTGCAGAGAAGTACCTTTATAGTTAGGAAATGGAATATGATGTAAATATGCCTCTCACAACAGTCAAACTCACAATCCTGTTTCCAATACTTTTACCTTATCCATACTACTTATATTAAGGTACTATCAACACCCTTTGAGACCACCTGATTTCCATTCACTTATAATTATGTTCTCAAATGGTGCACATTATTTAGGTAGTGGCAGAAGGGTAGTATTGATCATGCATTATTTAGTTATAGGGTAAAAAGGAAAATGTCAGAAATATCCTAATGAGGTAAGTAATCATTCCAGACATGGCATGAAATGGCAATGTGTATGCATGCTGAAGCTGGACTTTAATTGCCTGTATAAAAGCTGTAATTATTTTGAAAGTATTTGGAACTATAAAGTGAAGCACCTGGCTTTAGTTTAATTGCTTTAAAAAACACGTTGGTATCCAATAATTATACACTATATTTCATTAACTGCAATTATAGGTTGAATATTGCCTTCTAGAGTTTTAGATATATTTAAAAATTGTTCAAATCATAATGTTATCCATTTGATTCAAGTTAAACCCCCATCCACTCTCAAATGAGTTACAGGCTGAAACCTTTTTTTTTATGAGCATGTGTTTTTATGACTATTATACTTTCTGTATATTGTATTCTACTTAGAATACTTGACTGATTTGTGTTTAATATGTGAAGCAGATTGGCATAGAATTTCAGTTTGAAAAAAGGCACCTTTTTGCAACCTGTACTTGGTGACTCATTTTACAGCACGCTAACTGTACAAATAGAATGGTAAATCCGCATTAAGACATATAATTAAGGCAACAAAAAAAAAAAAAAAAGTTCTAATGATATTCCTTTTCAAACATGAGAACATTATAATTGGCAGTTAAGAAGATCAAGCCTGCCAAACTACTTGAAGAGAAGGGCGTTGGTGCCAGTTCCCCCAGCCCGGTCTCTTAACATGCATGTGCAGAAGAAGCTGAAAGCACAATATAATTGAACTTTCCACATTATTTCTCACTAATATGTGCTGCCACTTGGTCTCATTACCAGAATAATGTGCTCTCAAGTTCTGGAATGAACTCTTTGCCCAAGTAATTAAAGCGCCTAAAGTTTCCAGTCCTTTGTTTAAAGAATTTGTCCTTGTGCTCTCCATGCCCCATCAGCTGCCTAATTAGCAGAGCCTTTGTGTGATTAAAAATTCTCACAGACATTCCAATGGATATTTGCCTGTGTTAATGAGTGTTTGTGGACAGCTGGGAGCAGGGTCTGGCCCGCTCTCACAGGACCTCCAATGGATTCAGTAGACCTCAGTCAGGGCCCAGGAGTGAAAGCTGTCATTTCTGTAATGGGGATGGAAATTGGTCAAAACCACTCAGCTCCTTAAGGAATGGAAGTGCCTTGAAATATAAATGAGGATGAATATTCATATTTAGTTCAATAAGTGCTGACTATTAATATACATGTCTATCAGTTAAACGTTTCAGAACTTATTCAGTTATGTCTCGCATAATGTGGCTTCTGATTCATTCGTTCTCTATTATGCGCCTGTTCTTTCTCAAAAAGCTGGGGTCATCCACTCCACAGAGGATTGTACGCATAGGAAACTTGCCCTTTGTGATATTTTTTTTTTAACTTGAAATTTAAAAAAAGAAAAAAGAAAAAGGGCAGTGAAAGAAATTGAGAGGAGTTTTATGAAGCACAATTGGAAATAAGGGAAGCTGGGGTCAGCTCAGTCTAAAGGATAAAAGAATTCAATGTGTGCGGTTAAGCAAGATGCAGAGTTTTTAATAAATAAGGTTTTTGTTACGAAGCCACGGTGGGAAATGGACATTTCAATTGATTCACCTTTCAAAAATATAGAGAGATTAACTGCAACTGCAACAGTTGGTAATACAACTTGACAAGTATTGTATTTGAAACTTCAGTGGCAAACAACAACTATGTTCTGTATTTCAAAACCGTTACTGTGACTTTCTAATTATTTTGCAACTGTATTCTTTAAGTAGCTTAGTGGCTCCTTTAGAAAAATACACAGTGATTTGCCAGTTCTCTGTACAGTCATGTAGCTATTAAAAAAAAAATAGAAACAAAACTACCTGACAAAAAAAAAAAAATTGTATTCTAGCAGGTAACAGTGAACACAAAATATCCCTTTATTCTCTTATATTTAACAAACCCTGAAAAATCTACCCCCGGTGTTCTTGGTGCAATTGATCAGTATAGCATTTTTGGGGCTATAAAATAAACTTCACCAAATCTAATGCCTGCCATTGTGACAAAATTAAAACATTTTGGCAGCCTATTCACTTGGCTATAGAAGATATTCAAAATGTAACATTTGTCACTAATCTTATCTTTTAGGTGCAGATCCAAATTTAGTACTAGACCCCTGTCATGAAAAAACTATTTGACACGTTAACATTTTTAGCAAAAAAATCATTTTATTGTGTAATTCAGATACAGCTCCCTCTCTTAAACTACGGATTTCTCAGGCGTTAAATATTTTGCCTTTAGAAAAACTAACATGATTTACGCAAAAAATCTGATACGTTCTGAAGTATATGATCTCTTTTTTGGGATTACATTGAGAGTGGGAGGAGGGGACAACCTTCAGCTCCTGTTTATTTATATATTATTATTATTATTATTATTATTATTATTATTATTATTATCTTATTGTATTTTATGTATATGCCTTATAGTTTTGTTACGTTTATATCATTTTGTATTAATAAAATCCAATAAAAATTTGAATTGAAAACAAAAAAATTTAACTTAATAAAGTAAAAGGAAGGTGAAGTTTAAAAGCTTGTCAAAAGAAAAGCAATTTTGATTCATTACAAAATGGAAACTGGGTAGCTTTCTGGAGGAATCCGAATAAACAAGGGCACAGATAATGAGACTCCTTGCTGGTAATATTCCTGTTTAAAGGAGATTGTCTCTTGAGACTGTGTTATTTTTAGTTCTAAAACACCTGAGAGGAGGGCATTCTACACATAAAAGGACATATTGTTGTTGTTAGTAGCTATTTATCTATTGTTGAAATAAACAGAGAAGTGAATGTCTCATATTATGCAAATACAGTACAAAAGACATTAGAAACTTTTACTGATAGGATCTTGGTATTAACTCCATTGCCACCAAACTATTCCTTAAAGAGACATACTGTATGTGAGTATTTTTTATATACTTACAAATTATAATAAGCTTGTAAAACAAAAACCTATTTTTAAATATCATGTATATATATATTGATGTGGGTCCCTGTAATACCTTTTTAAAAGTATTGTGTCGTTTCATACCGTGGAGTTTGTGGATAAAGATATTTAAATAAATCTACCAAGCAATAAGAGGCTTTCATTTAATTATCTATCAGGGCAAATTCAATTTTTAATTGACATAAAACTGCAAAACAAACTAGCTTTAATCACTGGTTGATCTTCCATCATATTTTTGTTTCACATACCACATTTAAAGAAAACTATTCAGGGTTCACGATTCAACAGGGGAATCAAAGGCATTCTGCTCTGGTTTAATGATAATTAATACAATCCTTGCTGTATCTGGGAGGAATAAAGGACGTTTTGCAGTTTAAAGTCAATTAAGAATTTAATTTGCAAGAATGGACAATTAAATGAAAGCAGTAAGATTTAGACTATTAGCTTAGTTAATGGATGAAGCTATCACACTCTAATAGTTGTAAGTTAATGCATGTACAAGTATATACTGTAATTTCTATACCACAGAATGTTCTACATTATATTAATAAGTGAAACTACACAACCACAGTGTCATTACAAAAGACGCTAGCAAGTGCCAACATTTTTTATTTTGTAATTAAACATGTTGAGTTGTAACTACACAGCCACATGTTCAATTGCTACAGTCTACAGTAGTTACGGTACAGTTAGACACCTAGGACCAGATTATCAAAGCTATTTACTCGAAATCATCATGAGCAAAAACTATTCTGAAAGGAAAAACCACCAATAACAATTTTTGCGTTTTGCTTGTGGTAGGTTTATTTCAGTCTGAAAATAATGTTCTAATGACGATTTGGAGTGAATAGATTGCAGAATCTAGCCTGTACTGTAACGTGTTAACAAAGTAACTTGAAACACATGAATACTTTCTTTCATGAGTGAATACTGTACATGAGGATCTTCATAGTTGGGAGCTGCTGGAGCTGCAGCTCAATGCATTTTTCTCCCTTCTCTTCTGAAGTTCCATTCACCTTTTTAATTAAACCAAACCATGGCGTTTTCAATATGCAGTTCAGTGATGTAACAAGCTGCAATGCTAAACGTTGTTTCATTAAGTGTGAAAGACCCAATAACTCAATAGCCGACAGCCAAATATCTTGCTAATACAAGCACTGCTGGGATCATAATCTGTTTTTCGCTCTGCTCAATTCTGTATGCAGAAGCTCTCAAAATGTAAAACATTTATCACAGCCGCCCCCACGCCCACCCCATCTAAGTCAGATCCCTTTCAACAAAAAAAAGTTCAAAGAAATGCAGAAATGAAACAGGAGATAACAAATCAACATTGCTTTAATAATCAGCACCACTTTTCACTTTTTTCTCTTTTCTTTTTTTCTTTTTTAGTGGTAATGCAATGTGGGGTACGATGCAGGCTGGGGTATATAAGGTACCCTCAAAGCTCTGCCAATGCAATTGACCTGCATCCCCTCTCGTTCAATCCAGGGCCTGCAGGTACTTCAAGCAGATATCGCCTGGGTCAAATTGTGTGGTGGTAATTTCTGCCCTCCCAAGGTGAAAGGCAGCATTAACCCACTGCACCACCTAGCCCCCATATAGATAACAATACAGGTTACTTAACTTCTCAAAGCTATTTATTCCAAAGCATCATTACTGCATTTTTGTTCAGAAAGAAAAAAACATAATTTGCATTTCTAAAACAATAAACAATGTTAGACTAATCACAAGCCCTTAAATTACATAGCTGAGTTGTTTATTTCAGGGTTGGTAACTGTAAAGTGTGTTCCTACTGTCAGAAAAAAAAAAACATGCTAATGACAATTTGAAGCAAATGGCTTTAAGAATCTAGCCCGATATGGTAAAGGTTTTCTACTTATAGTATATTTAATGCACTACATGAAGATAAAAATGTTATAGTGGTTGAACTATTCAATCATTATTCTTTCAACCATGTATGTTTTTTTTGTTTTTTTTCCTGTTTCCGATTATATTTTCCAATGGTGTGGTCCATTGCCAGATGGTACCACAGTTGTAACGTTTCCATGTACATTCTGCTAGGCTTTCTTCAATGTAATACAGTAGTATTATAATAGTATCCTTATGGTTTTTTTGTCATCATTTTCCTTTTTTGTGGTTGATTTGCTAAAGGACAATATATAAAACTCCTCAGTAATACACGTAGCATTCCCTAATTAAGCTAGATGATCACACTTCAGCTCCCACTAATCCTTCCAGACTGCCATTATATGTTACATAAATGTTCCAGATTGAGATTTTATGCTTCAGAGTAAAACAGGGAAAAAAAGAAAAACAAGTGGAATATGTAGGATATAAATGTTCATTTCCTTATTATTTTTTTTATGCAGAGTCAACATGGGATGGTTGATGGTATAGTAGCTACAAAAGTAGCTCTACACCTGCTGTAAAATTCCAATTCAGCCAATGCTGAAAGTTTAAAACTGTCGTCAGTCATATTTCCTTGCTTGCTGTAATTTACTTTGATTTAGGAGACATTACACCAGTGTAGCTTTTGTTGCTCTACAAATAGGTCTCCCAGATTTCCAATGTGTTGAGATTCTGTGAAATAGAAGTATATAATGGGCTTGAAAAAACCTTGGAGTTTTTGCAAGTATTCGCAATGGCCGATCGTAAAACAGGAATGAGAAGTCAGCTCCAGTTTGCCTGATGAAAGATTCTGAAAAAGAAACATAACTTTATTCGCATAATATGTTTTTTTTTCCCACTGCTTGCAAAATGTTATCACCATTCCAGACAAGTATTATTAAATTTAATAACTTTACTAATTCAAATTTGAGCTTAATCAGATTCAAACTTTGATACTTATAATTTGCTTGAGTTTGCTCAAGTTATCTGCCTGTTTCTAAAATAAACATTATTCAAATGGGCTGTAGTTTCAAAATTTAAAAAAAATATATATCTTTTTGTATGGTGAACTTGTGAGACATTCTCAGAAAAAAACACATTAATTACATTTCATTAAAAAATATGATACTTTTTTTTAGGCTAATAATTTCACTTAAATGTGAAAATGGCGTCAATTTCAAAGTAGTATTAAACAAAATATGTAAGGAAGTTTTGGATGCTTTCCTTTAGACAGGGTGTCCATAGAAGTTTATGATGCATAAAATGAAGTCCATTTTTTGCGAACAAGGTCACTTTTCAGTGACCAGAAAGTCCCCCAAGTTTCCTTCATCAATTTAATAAGGATTCAAAGTAGAAAAATAGTAAGGCCATTTCATTGCAATACACCCCTGGGCTTTTTTATTATGACTTCATTTCCCGTTGTAATATTGGAACGTCTCTATAATTGTAAAAGTGTAATAGACTTTAATAGAATTTCATTTCGAACTCTGAATGGTCTATGCCATCTCTGCTCAATTTGAGTAGAATAATGATTTTTAATGTCCACACATGGCTTCCTGTGACCTTATTCAATCTTGGGGCTGATCAGGAAATATATTGATTCAATTACACACTGATGACAAGTGAACTGAGTAGAGGAGGAAAAAAAAGGTCAGCATATATTTGAAAATGTAAATCTTAACAATGTCTTTTGGGTTTGCTAAAAAAAAAAAAAAAAAGCCATTACAAAATGCCATTTGGGTCCAACAGTGAGAAGCTCTAGTTTTCAGAGAGCTATCGAAATCATTAGAGTGTGTAGGACATGTTCGGTAAGGCTTTTATTGTTACAAAAGCATTGTTTCTAATCATTTTAAAGGGACACCATCTGTTTTATTTTAACACCCTACTGTCGGGGGTGACCTACATTTCACATGCTCTGCTTGTCCATACAGGAGATTTGTTGAACAGGGAGTTTTCTCATCAATTATTAAGAATTTGCTCACATAAAAACAGCTGCAGGAGCCAACTGATAGGCACATAGTAATGAGCATCTCATTATCACTGCAAGAAAAATGTGCGCCCAAGACTTACCTATCAACATTACAAACAGAACTACAAGCTAAGTACACTACACGCCAGTGCGCAATAAAAAAAAAAAAAAAAATATATATATATATATGATTCTTTTCTCCACTAAATATTACAATGGATGGGTGAATTAGTTATTAAGTGTGGTAACAGCATCTACAATTGATGTATTTATATTTGCAGCAAAAGTTTTTTTGGGGGGTCCTACAAACTAACACGAAAAACAATCTATGTGGCACAGACCTGATGTAAATACCTGGATATCATGCTTCTTATTTATTCACATCAGAATCAAAAGGCACTGGCCTTTCCTTCTCCACTTGTGGCTTTTAATGACAGTTAAAATGTCTTTATCCAAGGCGACTTACAGAGACTAGGGTGTGTGAACTATGCATCAGCTGTAGAGTCACAACTACATCTCACCCGAAAGATGAAGCACAAGGAGGTTAAGTGACTTGCTCAGGGTTACACAATGAGTCAGTGGCTGAGGTGGGATTTGAACCAGGGACCTCCTGGTTACAAGCCCGTTTCTTTAACCACTGGACCACACAGCCTCCTGTAAAAATTGTGTAAAAATATCAAACAATCTTGATGACTGATAAAACAACACAGAAGCAAAAAGAGTGCAAGCTATAGCAATGAGAGGTAATGAGTTTATTATAGACAGTACACTAGTTCTGTGCAGGATTCCTATAACAAAGCAGCATGATAGACAATCTACTATATAGGACAAATATGCCCAATAAATACACAGCTAATACGCCAAGTAACTTATTGCCCCGCTATTGTGTTCAGAAAATCCCACTGGATATTGTATTGATCTGCCTGCAAATAGAAAACTCGTGTTGGGCTTTTAAGATGTTTTTATTTTATTTTACTTAACACAATGGAGCCCCTCAACAGCACTTCAGTAATCAATTTATCAATCTGTGGACAGTGAAGTCAAGCCTCATCCAATTTTTTCTGAGACAGTAATTGGCCATGAACAGACCAAGACAGAACTGTTTTGTAGCATTACCAGTTACACTATTTCCTCTTGGTTGGGCCCAACTGACCTTTCGTTTTGACAGCTTAGACATTAAATCCATCTAAAATGTATCTTTTAAATCCTAATTCTCAAATCGAATTATTTAATATGGGTTTGGTCTGTTCCATCAATCATTTTGATTGGACTATGAATGCATAAACTCCATGCATAAGGGCAGTGGTGGCTTCAGAATTCAGACAGTATGTAATGCTATAATACAATTTGCATTTGGATTGGATTTTGAACAGCAGCGTTGGCTAATAAATGTTACAGAATACAGTTAATGCTGTGTTTAATAATATAATATCTCACACAGTGTTCATAGATACATGGGTTGTGAAACTCCGGCCCAAATGAACCGTCATAGGAAGAGACATGGGAGTGGGAAGTTTGTGCAAAGGCAAGGAGTGATTTTATGAGCTGAATTAGAACTTACTAGAAACTGTAAATTGCACTGTTAATGCTGAAGTAATGGGTTGGCGCTGTTAAGAAACCATTGCTTTCCGGGACCAGATAGTTAGTGTGGTAACGGCTGTCACAAGGGTCTTTCTTGACTCTGGATGCCTTTCCATTAAGGATAAAGAACTGAAAAGCTGTCAGACACTTGTGGCTCAGTTACTCTTTCCCAATGCTGTAATGTGAAATGGACTTTGTAGCACAGAATTTGGTCTAATTAGAAATCAGATAACCCTAACTTTAATATAAACTTTAACTTTTTTGGCTCGATTCAGAAACTCGGATTTAATTTTGGACTAAAGTAACTTTAGGGAGTGCAAGTGCGGAGTTGATCAGGGAAACCATTAAAGATTCACCCAAAGATTCAAAATATATGATAACATTTTGCTGTCTTCACAGACTATATATATATATATATATATATATATATATATATATATATATATATATATATATTAAACTGAACATGAATCATAATATTTGACGTAAGAACATTTAAAAGTTATATATGCATTTTATTTAATTAGACAAATATCAACATAAAGAATGGTTTTTATTGTCCTCTTCTTAATCAACTTTCTTTTATGTATAATTTGCCTTTTTTATCCTTACCGTTTTACCCTCTATTTTCCATTGGTAATTGCATGCCTTTTCAAATCACTTCATTAATTAAATGGGATTGGAAAAGGTTCTGAGCTAATGGATTACAAAGGGGTCTGGAAGCTCAGGCCTGTTTACCAGAGGTCACATTTCATTTGCTGCCTATGTCAAGCTTCTAGCAGTCAGGCCTCAGAGGCAAGCCAATCAATGTCTTCGTGCTGCAGCCCTTGAATGAATCCATTAAAGTTATGCGGCTGCATCCTGCCTGAAAAAAAAAAAAAGTCTCCTGGTACCTCTGATAGAAATTAGCCATGAATTAGGAGAGAAGCTGGATCATTCTGGAAGAAAGCCAGACCAGAATTAATAGGCCATCAAAGCCTCTTGTGTGTTAAATCCCATTTGTTAGCGATGTTTTATGAAAGGTTTCCTCTGCTACACCAGTGCTGACATGGGACCGAGCATTTCTGCTCCAAAACTTCAATCGTTAAATAAAGTTTTGGCTGAAAAGAAAAGGTTAGCTGTCTTTTATTTAAAAAAAAAACATATTTTGCACCTCAGCACTGATTTCTCAGCCCTAAAACAATTATTTTGAGGCTATACTATACTGGCACGATAGTTTTCCTGTGAACTGGCAATTGCTCATTCTACATTGCTATATATTTCGAGGTGTTTACTAGAAGAAATACGTAAAATGCAAACTCTGTTCCTATAATGTATTATATAAAGTGTCAAAAAGGTCATTTGCCTTCAGAACAAATTGTTTCACTTATACATTTGGTGTAAGTACCTTTCGGCAAAGCATCATTATTCTACAGTACTGCTATGTAGCACTCTGTACTACATGACCTAATTATTAGATATAGACTCACACTTTGCTTACAATGTAATGGTGTTTGGAATTTGTCTTCTCATGTGGCATCTAGACCCCTTGTGCTTACATTTGCACTCCCAGTCCAATTCATTATACTACTGTTCCTGACGATATAGTTGTTTTCTGAGCTGTTTTCAAAGAAAACATTTTTTTCTTTTCCTTTTTTTAAAGCCCTTTTTTATCTCCTAGAAGACAATTATAATAATAAGAGTGTGTTTAAATATTCAGCAAAATGATATACTCACATTAAATGGATCATCATGTCTAGCAGTATAGTATAGTGAGTATTGCATTGGCTTCATGAAAACTTGAATATTTTCCCTTATTTAAGCTCTTTGCTTTATAGTGTATCCAGTGTATCTGTTATGTATTGTTGTCTGTGACTAGCAAAACAAGCTGAAATAAAATAGCAGGCAATTCTGGCATTCAAGGACACCACTCCCTCACTGCAATTGCCTGCATCATGTGGACACTCCATGTGTCGCTTCCTTCATTGCATTGGGCTTTTATTCTTGATAATAAGCTCTTTATCACATCTGAACACAATTCATTTAAAACTATCGCCAAGTAGTCATCAAATCTTAAGCTATGGGTCAGTAGCTACTGTTAATTGTCATTTAGCAAACTGCTGTTGCTTGATTTCAGGACTTCGAGAAACAAAAAATACTATTATTACACTTTAGTACTGTGTTTGAAAGGGTTTTACCAGTACGCCTGCAAGAAATATGAATCTTTTGTTTTTGCATTCAAATGCATCCTAATTGCAGTCTTTAGAAGTGTCAAATGTTGCATTAATGGAGCAAATAAAAGTTGGGATTCAATGCAGATTTTCTGTAGATACTTTGACATTCTTATACAGTAAGGTGTCGTTCATATTTTTCTTCTCTGGCATGGGTTTTACAATTTCAGTAATAATTATTTTTTTAATCTAAAGCATTTAGATTTGGTATACCATACTCAACAGAACTGAGTAATACAAAAACAAATAAAATAATAGAATTGTATTGTGTATATATATAAAGAAACATGATTGCTTTGGACAATGATGTGCTAGCAAGGGGAAGAGCCTCTATGGGCCTGTGGCAGGAATGGACGAGGGTCTGACGTCACGGCAGAAGAAGGGACCACAACAACAAAAAGGTATTGTGCAGTGGCGCGGGCGCCGTTTTATTTAATGAATCCAAAAAAATAAATAAAATATTCAAACAGAAAACACTCGCTCACAGAGCAAAATAAATAATTAAACAAAAAGAAATCACTAACACAAAAACACAGGTCAGGCTGGGCAGATCGCCGTCACTGTTCCTGTTTACTGTTAGTTTCGTTTTAATCCTCTCGCTCTCCGTCTCTCTACTCCAAACACCCACCCTCAACTGGAGAGCTGCAGGCTTTTTATATTCAGGTGACCATCTCCCGATTAGCAACTAAATTAATCACTTAATTAATTCGGGAGATGGCCACCTTCTGCACAAGTATTTTTCATTACACCTGGCAGAGGACGAGCACCGATCTCGCCTCTGCCAGGACACGTTTTAAAAATAAACAAAACAATAACACGGCGCTACGCCGTCATTTAATCAAAACAAAACATACGGCGCTCGCCGACAAATACAATACACTAAAAATAAATAAACAATACAAAACAATCTGCACAGGGGCGGAGGGGGAGACCCCGATCTAAAAATAAATAAACAAACAATATACAGGGCTGCTCGCCCTGTTACAGGGCCAAACTGCATCTACTCAATCCCAAACATTTTTATCTTCCAATGTTAGTGTGGATGCATTTATTTCACACTTGCAATGCTTTTTTAAACTCCCTTTTTACTCCTTCAAAAGATGACATCATGTTTGGCTTTCTTGTCTTTCATGCCCTAGACACCTATGATTTAGCAGCTCTTGACATATCCATTACACAGCACAGATTGGCTACTCTATTCTATTTGTGTCGCACCACCTATAGAAATGACATTGTCTTTTTTAAACACCCTCAATTCACGGATGGTGCTTTTCGCACAAGAAGTGGATTCTAATTTCAAGAGCCCCTCCACCCCCATCCCCTACTATTAACTGGAGTGCTAGAGAGAAGACATCAGTCTTGACAAGGTCTTTTTAAGATACATTTTTAAACCAGTCCAAGTCATTATGCATTGTCTACCTGGGTGTTTTTTCACAGCCTCCATGCTCATTGTGTCTGTTTAGTCCGAATGTCATTGCTTTGTATTTAGTAATTATTGGGTTCTTCCGCTGTGAATGATGTGCCATACACCAGCGTCTCTGTGTTGAACTCGGTTTAAAAGACTTGTCTCACTCTTGATATACAGTGCAATAAGTAATTTGACCCAGTCATTTGGGGAAATGACTAATAGGCACTAAAAATCTGGTAGAATGAAAAGAAAGCATTCAGAGGGAAATGTGTGTGAACAGTTCTGCCAGTCTACACCCCCCTCACACCCTCCCACACACACACACATCCTTTTAATGCTTTTTTTCTGAGTTTAACATCCCAGTGGCCATTTTGTGTGCAAAGACAGACAGACCACACAGACAGGCCACATCAGGGCCAGGATCACAGCTATAAGATGATCATCCCAAGCCACATGCAATACTCAAGTTAACCTTAAAGGCAAGCAAGGTGGAGCTGTAGGTGGAGAAATCTAAGAAAATCAGTTTCTGCATGATGTGATGTTGGTGGCTCAGCAGAGGGCACACTTACCTCGGAGCCAAAGGTCAACCATTTCTTTAGCATGGTTCTTCGGATGAGATATTGAACTGACCGTGTGTGCCATACATTAAAGATCCCATGGCACTGTATCAGAACAAGGGTGTTAATAATAGTGATGAAAGACAGTTAATAATTAGGTGTGATTCAGTTGAACTGGATTTCCATATTATTATTATTTATTTCTTAGCAGACGCCCTTATCCAGGGCGACTTACAATTGTTACAAGATATCACGTTATTTTTACATACAATTACGTTATTTTTACATACAATTACCCATTTATACAGTTGGGTTTTTACTGGAGCAATCTAGATAAAGTACCTTGCTCAAGGGTACAGCAGCAGTGTCCCCCACCTGGGATTGAACCCACGACCCTCTGGTCCAGAGTCCAGAGCCCTCTTACTGTGGTATCAGACTCCAGCTCTGATTCACGGTAAGAACATAAGCTATTCCAGTAAAAAAAAAAATTAAATAAGCATGGAAAACTGCAGAACTGCTGGGCAAACTTGCCCTTCACGTAGACTGTGAACTCTAAACATCCCAAAAGGAGTCACTTCTGGAAAACTGAAAACAATGCCAGCAGATTTTCTCTCTCAAGGATGTTCCTCCCCATTATTATTATTTTTATTTATTATTTATTTCTTAGCAGACGCCCTTATCCAGGGTGACTTACAATTGTTACAAGATATCGCATTATTTATTTTTTTTTTTACATAAAATTATCCATTTATACAGTTGGGTTTTTACTGGAGCAATCTAGGTAAAGTACCTTGCTCAAGGGTACAGCAGCAGTGTCCCCACCAGATATTAAACCCACAACCCTCCGGTCATGAGTCCAGAGCCCTAACAACTACTCCACACTGCTGCCCATTACAGCAGCCTCCAAAGCGGCAACATGTTTTTCAAAAGGTCATTACAGACTCAGACACAAACATTTACAAATTGATTTTTGCCAGGTCCCGAGTGTGCACACTAACGTATAGAACAGTGGATTCTGCCACTGCCCTGCTGTCTGTAAAGACTTTGTACATACAAAGAGAGTCTAAGCAGTTCAAAAACAAAGATCATTAGGACCTCTATACAGTAGGCAATGGCATCAGTGCTGTGGAAGTGTCAGAAAACGCTGTAATGGGAGATTCAAAGTACTCAAAGTCGTCTGTATAAAAGTGGCACTGGATGCCTTTCTTTAGGGTAATGCATTATAAGACCACTGATACAAACTCAAGACCAGTTTGGAAGAAGTCAGGTCATGTTTGCATATGAGAACAGATAAGATCCCAAAGGTTTGAGAACAGTTAAAAAAGACCTGGGCCAGTGCAAACAGGCTAAAGGCCCTGTGAGCTTGGTCAGAAAGCAATTACTTCCCATTAATATGGAAGAATGTGTAGAGTATTTTACAAACTCTCCCCTTAAATTGAACCCTTTTGCTGACATTAAGCAATTATAAATCTTCAAAATGCCAAACTGAAAAACGTAATAAAAATGACTTCTAATACAACTTCTAGAGTGCATTTACCAGCACTTTTAAGAGTAAATAACTTCAAATGGCATGTTCAATTTTATTTATTTATTTATTTATTTATTTATTTATTTATTATATCCCATTACCTTTTTTAGAAGTTTGTAATCTTTCTGAATATCAATGCCTAAATATTGAGTTTAACTATAAATGCCTGCATCATATATTGCCAGCTCCGCTTATGAACAAAAAATCAGTTACAACTAATCATTTGAACCCTAAGTTAAGGTAACCTAATATATAGATTCTTTCCATAAAATAAAACTGGATAAGGACATTTAACCAGGGTATGTTTAGACTTTAGCCCATTAATTAACTTTGTGAAAATGGGAAATTAGTTAAAAGCACAGCATCAAAATTGTTAACAGTATAGTAGTACTCAAAAATATCCTGTAGACCCCATAGTTAGGAGAACTTTACCCAGGACTACAATATGCTGTAGTATTTCAGAAGTCATGAGGTTCTCCATTCTAATACCAATCTCTATTATCATGGGGATTAAGGCTAATGCTTACATTAGCACAGCCTGTAACTAACGGGAATTATGAACAATTATCATGTTAAGAAATGGGTAATAACATGCCATTTTCTCTGTTCATGGTATTACCTGTAATCTATGCATTGCATGCGTCCCACCATTAAGAAAAACCAAAGTATTAAGACATTACATGGTAACACTCTATTGATATTCGTAATTCCTATTTACGAAGGCCCTGGTTAATATAATGCATTGCCGTATCAATAGTTGCATCTTTTTATCACAGCCCTGCACAATTGTCACAGGGGACTTTCCTTTTCTTTCGCCTTGTTTTCATATTCTTTGCAGACAGTTCAGCTACACTGAGGAGGCAGTGTGGTCTTGTAGTTAGAGCTGGGGACCCTATCTGGAACGCACTGTGCTACAGTATAGCATAGACATGGAAAAATAAGAATGTGACAGTAGACAAGTTCATTTCTGCAAATCTACCCAATAGTAGTTCCATTAAAGGAGAAACAACCTCCAATATTGTTATTTTTTGCCGTCAATTGTAGGCAAACTCCCTATCGTTTTCGATTATTATCCTTTTGACATTTATAAATTAAATAACCCATGCCTTATCATTATAGAGCTCTGCAGAAACTGGGGCTGAGTGACACTTAAATACAAAACGAACTGAGTCATGTAATCTACAGCAACCTGAAGCCCAATGTCATGTCATTTTTAAAACAACAGTATCATGGCAACTCTTATCAGTCAGTAAATTGTATGACTGTCAAAGCAGGCAGTTTCAAAGCTGTAGATATTTTAGTCCACGCAGAGGTAAAAGCAAAACAAGACCATCAAACTATACAGATTTCCTTGAAACCACTTTGAAAAAGCATCACTGTATGTCAGTCCTTCCTAATATATAAAATGGTCAGCATTTTGAGCCAACCCTGCATCCTGTTTCCCATTATAGAATAGAAACATAAAGCTGTTTGCTCTCCAAACACAATTAACAAGGTTTCTGCCACACATCAATACTGCTATTTGCATAGCGTATTGATCTGGAGTCCTTATAATCACAAAATGTTAATTGCACCAATTAATTCTCAATCTGTTTGTACCCTCGTCCGCCTGCATCAAGCTTTGAAGGTTACAGTGAAAATGAACTGCTCTTTGAATTGCCTCTGGGGAAGCTTTTCCCAAGACTACACCCTTTTCCTACAAAGGAATCAAACCACAGCAGTTTTATTCCTAATGAGTTCAAACTAATGGTCTTAGTCTTGAAATCTTATGATCTGGCTTGTCCTTTAAAATGTAAGATTGCCTGCTTTATTCATTGCCACAGTCCTCCCCTTTCCTTTGCTCAGTTCCAGACATATGTGCAGGTATCAAACAGCAATAACCACCTTATATACAACACAGATTTGCAATAGCATACTCTAGTCTTTATAGTGCTACAATATTCTCTTGCAACCCCATCTCAAGTGACTTGTAAAATAATTAGTTTTTAATAAATAATCAGTGAAATGCATGTCACTACGCTAGGGAAACACTGTAGTAATCAGGGAGAATACATGAACATCTTTCTTTTTCAGAATGTTAAACCGCCAGCTCCCTTATAAAAATGTACCATAGTAAAAGCATAGCAAAGTGTGATTAAGCATAGTGAAACCATGGAAAAGCATAGGGAAGCAGTGTAAAGAATAGCGAGGTATGGCAAAGCATATTAATAAACATGGCAAACCAGGGGAAACTATGGTAACTGTTCAAGGACAACACACTAAAGCAAGGACTGTATTATTCCTTCAATGTGACAATTTCACATACAGCAATAATCTTTATTGTTCTCAATTTAGTTTTGCTAAAGCCCCATTTTTGAGTGATTACGGGCAGGCTACAATGCATGTTAAGTTATTCATACGTTTAGACAAGGTGACACTGAGAAGACATATAGTAAGAACCCTTCCAAAGCTTAAAGAAATATTAAGCACTTGATGTGATGGGTTGCAGGGATTGAGGTATTTATGGACGGACATGTGTGCCCATTGTCTCTTCAGGCTAATGAGGTACTTAACTCCAACACTAACCCCTAGTATCCTGGTTCTACTTTAGAAATGAGATACTGGATAAGACATGTCTCATTGGTAAATGATTGGTTGACTTAATCCACTGCAAAAAAATGAAGCCAGGTTTGGATCTTTTAGAGTTATCAAACTTTGCTTCTTGCATTCATCTTGTCTCATTTCTGTTTTAAAACCCATCTCTCCCAAAAGAAAACTACAAACATGAACTGATAATCCCAGCTGGGAGACTTGCAACAGAACGGTTTC
Organism: Acipenser ruthenus; assembly: GCF_902713425.1. Lineage (NCBI taxonomy): Eukaryota > Metazoa > Chordata > Actinopteri > Acipenseriformes > Acipenseridae > Acipenser > Acipenser ruthenus. Next base: position 20,569,126 of record NC_081215.1, read on the forward strand.
TTGAGTACTGATTCTTTTCTTGGAACGCTAGCTGGTCCCAGCTATATTAAAAATGTGAAATAGGGCTGAAGAGAAAACATGAAAAAGTAAAATAAAATAGACATATAGATTTTAAATCAGTTCTGACCTTTTCCTTGACAGCTAATCTCTATACATAGTTACCTTGAGCGGATACAATGGTCAAGTAAATTAGTCAACTCAATTGAATTAGGGTCCAGTCATTAGACGGAGTGTGAAGTGCCCACTGTGTTCCTGGCTATTTTGGTTCAATGGAGGAAGTGTTGGTATCTTGTCTCTGCCAGGCTGCTTGTGCGAAAGTGTGCTCGGCAGTCGGTGATTATTAACAAATTGACTGTCGGACATGCAAACAAAAACTCTCGTGCAGCATGTGACCATCTCCGGGTTTATTAATTTATTGTTAATTCAGAGATGTATAAAAAACCCACAGCTTTTGCTGGTCACGGTGGGTGTGGAAGGAGAAAGAGAACGAGAGACAGAGAGACGGGAGAAAGAAAAAGATAAAATGAAAGTAAAAATAAACCTAATAGGATCAGTGAAGGGATTGCCCAGCCTGACCTATATTTTGTGTTTGGATTATGTGTTTGGGATTTGTTTTGTTTTAAGGTTTTATTTTGTTCTGTGAGCAGTGTTTCTTTGTACAACCTTTTTATTTATTTTTATTTTGAATAAAAACATGCCCCAGCGCATTCACCCCACAAGTGCCAGCATCTGTGTCTCTGTGTCAGCTTCTAGGTCTGGTCTGGGTACATCACCACTCAGCCTTCCTGTCACAAAGTTATTATAACTTTGGTCTGGTCCGTTGCCAGACTTCAATCTGCTTGAGAACCTGTGAAGCATGGCACACATTGTAACAGTGTTGGGAAGACGGAAAGCCTGGCTGGGCTAGGTGGTACAATGGCTGGTTCTGTAGCTTTTTATGCCTTTCACCCCTGAATGCCTGGTTCACGTTACCAGAAAACTGATTTGGTGATTCTGGCCCCCAGCTGAATCCATATCACAGAACCAACAACACTCAATTTGGCAGAACTTGCAGTCTTTGCTTGACAGAGGCTTGGGACCGAATAGCCTGCCTGCCCCATTAAGTTTCATAAGAACAACATTAACATAAAAAGAAAAAAAGTAAAAACAAAGATATCTCAGGAATGGCACGTAGAAACTGTTATTGCTGTTAGCACCCAATGTACTGCTCCTGATGGCCATACAGGAGCTTGTGCTAATGTCTGGCTGGGCAATGTGTCTAATATATCTCTTCTACAGCACTGAGGTGACAAATGAGATATGCATGTAAAAAAAAAATGAAATTGAATCTTCTGCACCTGTACAGTGCTGTAAATGGAATGAGTGATTACTTTGCTACCCTTTTTAAACGCCTAATTCACCCATTATCAAAACCTATTTACATGAATTACATGAAATTAGCATTTTCAGACCAATTTTTTTTCTTTTTGTGCTCGAGCCATTAACATTTGAAAGTGTCTGCTCGCAGGCACAAGGAAGCTCTGTGATCTGATTCGCACTGACCCCTGCATCTACATAGTAATAGGTTGTCTTTGTTCTTGTGATGCTAAAAAGAAGCCGGCCTTGGATTTTTGATTAGGCTTAATTATATATCAAGAAAGCTTCTCTGTCTATTCAATGAAACAAAAGAGTTAAAGGTTAAAAAATATTGAGCTGATTTAAAACCAGCTGCTCAGAACTTTAAGAACAGCCCTTGACAGAGCAGTAAATGCGCAAAAGGGTGTATGCAGTTCATTACAGTAGCTCTTCACTGTAGGGGCATATGAATGCCTAAACATTTGTATTAGTTTTTAAATTGAGTGCCCTGAGGGGAAAAGGGCTCTGACAGGAATGATGACAGGTCTGAGGACCAGGCGAGAGTAGCGTGTTTATACAGCCAATTGCACGACAGCAGAATAATCAGATGAGGTCACTCGCCAGACAGTAGGCAAAAACACTTTTCCTTTTAGGTGTGACTGTTTCCCTTTATTATTATTATTTTTTTTAATAACATGATATAACCAACTGGTGGACAAATATTGTCTTTAGTATTAATTTCACTTTGAAGCAAAAACAAATTCAAAATATTGATATATTTCTGTTGCACAGTACTGTTCTTCTGTTCTTGCCTATTTTATGAACTGAATCCAGTCTTGAGTTATCATGTGTCGTAATTAAGTGGCATAGAATGGCAGTTTCATGTCAAAGTAAGTATCGCACCAACTAGCCAGTAACTTGTCAAAGCAAGACCAGATTTTAAGGATTTTCTAAAAACGTATTAAAAATAAAAAATAAAAAACATGACTTACTAAGCGCACTGCAAAAAACAGAAGAGACTGTGTATGCTGGAATTGTGGCCGGTTATAAATATGTTATTAATATCAAATTCTATTCCCCCATCAACAGCTGTACAGCATAATTATCAATTAAACAGTGTTCAGTGAAACACACATTCTTGCACTGGTATGGTATACATCCCCAGTATTCTTTGTTTTTAAAGCCCTGTCCTTGCTGCCAGAAAATCTGGTTTCATTCGAAAGTATCTGAACACCCAGGGTTTAGACGTGGCTGGATCAATGCCAAGCTGACGCTGCCCTCCTCCAGCTCAATGGCATTTTAATTATAAATGATAGCAGCATATGGCACTCAGTGGTACTGAATGGTGCCATTAACGCCGACAAATACCACTGAGGTAAAATAAAATGGAGGGAGTTCTCATCAAGCACTATGGGGCTTCCCTTACAATGTGACACAAGGGCCTGTCTCCAGAAAGATCATTAAGAATCAAAAAATGTAAAGCTCCCACAATCGTAGTACCAGCACACGTTTTACCTCTCAACATGGTCCACAGATACAGCAAATTAAACCAAAAGTGGGCTGTTTAAATGCATTCAGCCAACAACACTTGTTCCTTTTTTTTCTTTTAACTGGAGGTCTGGGAAGAACATATGTTATTGTCAGCTCTGACTGATGGCATATTTTCCTCATTTACACATATATTTCTTCATGATAACTTGCACAAGTTTAATATTAAAGCTCGTCGGGTTTACGATGTATCAGGTTTGTTTAAGTTAATATTTGAACCTGCAAAGACCCAGATAACTCATCCGCAGTTGGTTCAATACTTTGTAACTTTTTGATCAATTTTTAATGCAGTGACAACATAAAACCTTTTAAGTTCATCCAGGGGTGACTCCAGGCTCTCTCGTTGAGAGGGTTGGCGTGCATTTATAAAAAACAGATCTGTAGGTCTCTAAATGTGCTTTACTATTATTTTTCAGATAGCTGTTCATAGACGTGCCTGACTGGGGGGTGATGTTGCCATGTGGAGCTGAAATAAAAATAAGACCTTCAGAAGAGAAATGCTAGTACACTGAGCAAGCTCCTCATTGTACATTTCTTTCCATCAAGGACTCCTTACATCTAACAACAAAGAATACCTGCTGTCACATGTACTTCCCTCCACATCCAGCATCATGCCTCCCTCTTGCGAACTAACACAAGGTGAGTTTAAGAGCAAATGCATTAGATTGCACCATGGAGAAGGAAAATGCCAATCATTTTTCTCATTCAAGCTGGTTAGAACCATTATTCTGATGCTTCTGTATGACCCACTAGCCATGAAACACCCCTACTTTATCTGAGGGATGGTATACCTATTTAGATCGCTGAAACCTTATTGTCAAAGTCCACAGTTTATCATAAATTCACTTACAAAAAGCTACCATGTGATTACAATGGTAGTACCATGGTAATGCATGGTATTTTCATGCTACAGGAAGTTAATACCATGGTACAAGAATTTTGTACTTTTGGGTACCATGGATAGGGCAGCAATGTGGAGTAGTGGTTAGGGCTCTGGACTCTTGACCGGAGGGTCGTGGGTTCAATCCCAGGTGGGGAACACTGCTGCTATACCCTTGAGCAAGGTACTTTACCTAGATTGCTCCAGTAAAAACCCAACTGTATAAATTGGTAATTATACGTAAAAATAATGTGATACCTTGTAACAATTGTAAATCGCCCTGGATAAGGGTGTCTGCTAAGAAATAAATAATAATAATTAACTACTGGACAAGCTGTAAGTACCATGGTAAAGCATGTAATACCACAGTACATCCTGAAGGTACCATGGAATTACCTGCTGGACAATATACATCATGATGTTACAAAAGTAAAGATTGGATTGTATGGTATTTTACTGGACGAGTACTATGGTATACAGGATAACTAACAGCATGATTTATGTTTGTGTAAAGCCCAATAATGTGGAAACTGATTTTGATCTTCACACTATCAAAGTGGGTGTCGGTGATCTTATTTTACATATTACATTACATTATTAAATTGCCATTAATTAGCACTGAAGGTCAAATTGACTACTCCCCGGAATCAGCCACAGGGCAAGTTACTTTACATCCCTAATGGATACACTTATTAATTCTTTATTCAAACAGAACCTACAAAACCTACAAAATAACAGCAATCTGGAGTGCATATTACACAATATTCTCTTTAGACCTTGAATATTTACGGTACTTTTCTTTTTCCATGGTCAATAATAATCATGATTGCGATATTGACTATACATTATTCATTTTGTCCAGATATAATGACATTTTAATGTTGACTTTCCCATACAATTATTTCATCCTAATCATGTCAGCCTTGTTGACTGGGTTGATCTATGAATCATCAATACAATTGATTACAGCAGATCTTAACAATTTCTGGGTGACTGACATTTTAGCATTTTCCAACAGGAAACACCGAAGACTGGAGTAAGAAAATCTGCCATTAAACAAAATGACACTGTTTGGGTAGAATATTAAAGCCATAATAATTTTAACCTTTTAACGACTTGGCTTTTGTTTTAGACGTCATCAGAAAGCCTTTTTTCAAAGTATTACCTTGGTAGTTGACCTTGTCTGTATGCCTACGGCTTGGGCTCTTACCTTCCAGACTCAGTTAATTACGATACAATAATGCCCTACAATCAGGGTGCTGTTCAATCAATCAATCAATCTTTATTTTATATAGTGCCTTTCATAGTGGACCACCATCACAAAGTGCTTTACAAGATGCAGTAACAACAACTGTTGCCCTGTATCTGTATTGTGTAAAAAAAAAAAAGGTAATTGCAAAACTAAATATATTTTTCTGTTTCTTTATTTATGCATTCATTTTATTTTATATCAATGACACGTTCATACAGAGCAGTTCAAAAGTCATAGTTTCGGTGGAGGGAAAGTGTGCGCCATATAGCATTGAAACTTGGCAGGTAGTAATAGTATAGACCCTGGGAGAGATATGATTGTCACCTTGTATCACAGGGGGCTGCGTCATATGATGCCTACCAAGTATAGATGGAGCACACGGTGGCCATGCAACACATCAGCGGGCCTGCAAAGATTAATAGACTATTATCAACATCCTTCAGGGACCATGTGAATTAGCTGGCATTACCCCACAGCCATGGTCTGAACGATTCCCCGGTTTGACCTCATGTGACTTTTGGTTGTGAAGGTTTCTGAAGGCACACGCTCAATAGTAGAGGCCAACGAGAACATTGAGGTATGACATTTATCATGAAGTACTCTCATTGTGGAAACAAAGGGTGGTCACAGTGGGTAGATATAGAATGCCACCACAGCTCCAACTGGATCATTATCTCCTCTGTGGTCTATTGACATTACCTTCCAAGTTACATTGCTCAATGGAGCAGTTTTGCCTGGTGTATCCGTGAACCAGTTCAAGTGTCTTTCGCACCACATAGTATGCAAAATATAGAATGTATGAAGAGTAAAACAAAAATTAAACTGACAAGAACCTGTTGCTATCATTTGCTAATGTGTAAGGTTTTTAAAAGTCACAAGAATCTGTCAACAACGTACACCTGATAGTAAAAGGTTACTCTTTTATAAAGCCTATAGGAAAATGCTTATACTGTTACATGGTAAATAAAACATTCTCTAAATGTTATTTTTCCCGTTTATTAGGATTGGTCTGAAACATTTTACCAGCATTTCATTTTATAATGAAACATATCATCCATAATAACTACAGTATTAAATACTTAATACTTGTGCTAGATTTAGAAACACTTACAGAAACGTAATAAATTAAATGACAGAAACATTTCAACTGAAAGTCTTTTTCAATGATCTTATCACTTATGGACCTCTTTCTATATGTTTTCAAAACCAAGACATAGGGATTTTTGAAAAATAAAAAAAGCCTATATAGCAAATGTGCATCTGTAAATTATAAATGGACTGGTGTAAATTATTACAAACTTAAAAATTAGACCAAATTATATTATATTACGTTCTATCAATGCTGTCAGTGATAGAGGAGGAGTACAGCATAGTGTATTTCACTTTAGGCTGTTTCCACACGAGGACTGGAGTTCAGTATAAAACAAATTGATCTAGCTGCTCATGTGGGTTTATTGGGGACCTCTTGTGGAAACAGATAAACAGTACACTAGCTAGAATACAGTCATTTACAGGGAAAAATCATTGAAACCAAGATGTTAAAATGTGAATTGTTGAAATGTTTTAATTGGTTATTTAAGTGACCGATTGATTGATCATTTATTGTACTCTGTTGGAAAGTGTTACCCAATTAGTGAAAATGTATTTGATCAGGTGGCTATAGAAATAAATATTTGATCTTAAACATTTATAACACAGAACTTCTGTTTACCATGTAGGACATTGTTAACCTATAGAAATACTTATTTAACCAGCTGCACAGTGGAGCCTGTGTTCACTGAATGACGTTCCACAAGTTTAATTGTGTTCCTTCTGGCTACTGTCCCACACACTTTCTAATTTTGCAGCAGTTTTATCTCTGTGGTCTGTAACTGTATCTACAGCTATGGCCAAAAGTTTTGTATCACCTAGAATTTTAGGATTGAGATAATAAAATTAAAAATAAACTATATATATACTGTACATAATTTAGATCTCTTATTTAACATCATGTAACTACAGAAGTCTACCGAAAACCATAATAGTAGTACAGTATTTCGTGTTAGATTTCAAAATGTCACATTTTTCATTTTTCTCAGGTTTTTGGTTAAGTATATGGAGAACCACAAGAGTTATGTAATTCAATATGTGAACGTAACATTATTCAGCAGGTTTCATTCTACTTTATGAAGCAAAATTAGTTAATTCTATTGGGTGATGCAAAGCTTTTGGCCATAGCTGTAGTAAGTCTCTTTGTTTGCCATTCTCTTTTCAGCTTAATTGTATTCATGTTTTCAGGACATTGTAATTTATGTCTCAATTACTATGAAGGTGATGGAAGCTATTTTCCTAAGATAGTGCAACTGATTAGGTTTTACACACTTCATTTTGTTATTCTGTTGCATGGACAGCTCTAGCAACTGTGACTACCTGACCTACAGCTACTTTGGTAATGCAGTCTCTAAATGCATTGCTGGACTCCGTTATTACCAAGCTGACAACAGTATTAAGTGCTTGAAATAAATTGATTCATACCAGTAGGAATGTGTCAAATGACCTTTACAAAGCTCATTACACACTGCGTACATCACACGGCAAGAATGTTCTTGTTGTTTGTTTTTTTTTTTCTTTCTTTACTACCGCAAGTAATTAATTCAAATCATTTTCATGTGTAAGATAGTTTCAATCTCCTCATGTGCTGTGTCAATGGGTCGATACGTATTTTGAGCATACAGCAGTCTTGTAGAAAAAAAATAGTGTAGGTCACAGTTAACATGTGCACAACAGTAACCATTGCTGATTCCTGTCTATAAAAGCATTCCGTCTAGAAAACGCATTTTAAAATATCTGGTTTTGAACCAGATATCTGTTTTTTTTTTTTTTTTTGCTACAATTACTTCAAAGCTGACGTGCATATTTTTAATAGTTACTTTCATTACAGGAACCTCCTTAACAGCTCCGCCACCTGCTGCAAGCAATTCACCAATTGGACCTGTAGTATGTTAAGTGTCCACAAGGTGGTTTATATCTAGTTGTTGGCTTTAAACAATGTGGAGTATGAGTAATACTGCAAGTCGCTTGAGTGTAGTCATCAATTTTGATTAATACTGTTAATGACAATAATTGTGCATTTATTTTTTAAATAGAATGTAAATGTTTCCATTAAAGGCAAAGTAAAATGTCCCAATTTTCCATCCTTTGAAAAAGGTATTGTCACTTTAAGAATTCTATGTATGATGTTGATTTGTTTTACTGAGAGGGTAAGCAGAGCTCAATAAATTAAAGATGAATAAATTAAAAATGTACTCTAGCAGAAAATTGCTTGGAAAACCACCTCCCCATTAAAACTTGTATAGTAATGTCTTTTATGTGCTGTAACTTGGGATTAGATATCACTGTAAATTAACACGCCATCAGACCGTAGTAGAGAACTTTTCACTTTTAACAAGGACTTGTAAAAAAAAAAAAAAGAATTTACTCTAGTGTACTCACTAATTAATTTGATATTTAAATGAGCTGATGTATTATAATTGCAAATATCCTAAGTAAGAGTAGTTTAAAAAAGGGAATGGTGTCAACAAAGATTGATGAGGCTTGCTTTGAAAATGCCATCTGTTTCAAATTTTTACTTGAAGCAGGATTTATTTTAATTTCTTTTTTTTTTTTTTTGAGAATAAGCCTGCATAACTAAAGCAACCTTGTTTTTCTTCTAACGAACCATTGTGGAACACAGTAAAAATGACTGCAGTGGAAGTATCAGGTGCTGATCACCAGATTAAGACTAATAACTATAACTATCTCTATATGCAATCATTAATTAAGTCAGCACCATTCTACTACACATAGGGCACTGCATGTGGGCCTGTTAAAATTGCCCCTCTGTGTACATATTGTACACTCAGTGCCAAGACTCTGCCTTTAATTATCATTTTTATCTTCACCTACCAATTTATCTTTAGTATCCTGGAGTCGTGCTTTAGCTAATTTCCCTAAGCCTCACAGCATCACATCCTCTATCATCATCTCCATCTCCATCGTGACTCGCAGGTTGCATGTTAATGCTTCTTCTGGTCCTGCTGTTTCACGGACCTCTTACCTCCATCTGCCAGGCAGGGCCACAGCTTGTGAAGGAAGGGGGCTACCCCAGGTTCCAACTCAGCACCTTTTTAATTTACTTTCCCTTGATTCCTGCTTCCCAACCAACCAAGTCCCCTTGTGCAGTGACCATGTTGTGTTTGGCAATATCCTCCAAGAAGTTTGGTGCGTTCCACTATCGAAAGGTTGATCTTTTCTTCCCCAAAGTGCAAGGCCACAGCCCAAATATGAAAATATTTGTATTCTGTATCAAAGATACAATATTTTTATTTAATGAAGCATAAAATCCAGTGTTATTTTGAACATTAATATTATATCTCCTGTCGATATAACAGAACTAATTTATATAAATTATTACTATGTAATTTGTAAAAGCTTAGTCTGTAAGTAATGATATATTTATTAGGGGTTTTTTTTATACGTTCTTGGATTTTGGTCAGTAAAATGTGCTGTTTTCCCTGTGCTGAACCATACTGGGGCAGCAGTGTGGAGTAGTGGTTAGGGCTCTGGACTCTTGACCGGAGGGTTGTGGGTTCAATCCCAGGTGGGGGACACTGCTGCTGTACCCTTGAGCAAGGTACTTTTACTTAGATTGCTCCAGTAAAAACCCAACTGTATAAATGGGTAATTGTATGTAAAAAGAATGTGATATCTTGTAACAATTGTAAGTCGTCCTGGATAAGGGCGTCTGCTAAGAAATAAATAATAATAATAATAATACTCTCCCATGCGCTACCATTGCTTTGCTTAAAATAGTCATGTTCCATTCCATGAGTGTACCAGCAGCTCCAAGGGAAAGGATCTCAAGTTTAGTCTGCGATGACACCAAATGCTGCACAAACAGTAAATTGCTATTGGTCAGCCTTTGAAAATTGAGCAATGATATACAGTGCTCCCCCTTATAACGCTGTAATCAGGAGCCATAGTTAAGAGACTGTGCTATTTGTGTTCCACCTTATAACAAGAATACTAGTGTTAGTGGAATGGCATTATGGGCCAAATGAGAGCCATGAATGTACTGCCTTATAACCCATTCTGCAGTATAAAGGGCTGCCTTATAAAGGGGGAAGCACTGTATAAAGGTAGTTTACCCAGTGAGCAATACATCTTTTATTTTTATCTTCATTGCTTAATGGAAGATGGTAAACACTGAACATTTTCCTAATACAATTAGTATATTACCCCAGCAATAACTGAATATTTCTATTAAATTATTTTAAGAAAAGGGGTTGTTAAATTTCAGTATCACAAGCATGTGTAGTTTGTTTCAAACTTATTTGTGTTCATTTAACTTCATTAGCATGATAATACATCAACTTTATCTCCATCTAGTGTTTCAGTGAATCAACTGCTTCCCATTTTCTTTCCAAATTATATGTTTAAGAGAAATTTTACTGTGTACCATTCTAGACCCAAGACTAAAGCAAATAATAGCACGTGGCAAGAACTTGATAGAAGATAGAATCACATTGTAATCTTGTAAAATGATAGTTTGCTTTATTAATTCCTATTAAACTAGAAAATGTTATGGTATGTGTTATTACTTGTGTATTATTAAGATTCATATTTTCAAAGCATACTGTAGATATTCATCCCACACAGGAAAAAGAGAATGCATACATGGTGAGTGAAGTTTCTCTTTCATCTTTCAGAAGGACTGTTGTATTGTGCTGCTGAAAACACCATGGACAACTGCCATTTTATAAGTGACACACTGCCTACCTTTGAAGTTATTATGGGCCAAATTACACAGTTTTCAAATGATGGTTTGAATCCCCCAGATGGAAAATGAAGTGTGCAATTTGCTTTAAACGACTATTGCGACTTGTTTGTTGGCTTGCAATATTCTGCTTCCATTTTACCAGTACCAGCGTGTAGCGGCCAATTTGATCTGTGTTTGCTTTTCTCCCAGTTGCATAGAGGGTGGATTTTAAGACTTTGACATTGAATTTTAAGGTCTTGCATGGCCTCGCTACTATTTACATATAATATTTAAGCTACTTAGTACGTTGCCACAATTGTGTCATCTCCCTAAAGTAAACACATTTGGCTGGCATGTTTTTGGCCATTGCACCCAAGTTATTAAGGCAACAGCAGCACTTGTCTTTTGTCTAAGTTAAAAACGTGCCTTTTCGCTTGTATACTGTGCATTATCCAACACACAGTAAAAATGTAGTGTGCGTATTTAAAGTGCCATAGATAGTTTCTGTAAATCTATTCTAAAGTCGGTTTGTTTTATTGATACTTGAAGATGTAGAATCAGGAACATTCAATCTAAAATGGCTTTGTGAAATACATCCTTAATTAAGAATGTTAGAAGACTTGATATTAAACCTTAAAAGAAACCAAGTTTAATTTTAAGGTATGTTAAGGTACAGAACAGAATACAATTATGATACAAACACTATTCCCAGGTTTTTTCACCCCAAAATACATTGAAAGATGGCATACTGTGTATGAAATAAATGCAGCATTAATTCTTAAATGATTATTTCAGAAGCAAGACAAAAAAAAAAGATAAAGAAAATCACACCAATGACTGTATTACTAAATTCTTTCTCGTGATGTTTGGAAATGATCTGGTACTGATCAGCATTTTCAGGCTGATATATTGAAAATAAAACACCTGCAAATAGGCTTATCATGGATTCTCATATGTATTTTGTATTGTTTTTAATAAAGCAATATAAAGCAATATCAAATCTACTTCTGCATTCTGAATTTCCCCATCCCACACTTGGGAGATGTGCATGGATGTGTTTGTTGTTTTAGATAAGAATGTTGTACCAGAACTGTCCCTAGGTAAAGGCATTTTGAATTCCAGCCAATATATTACATTTTTAAAAATATGTATTTTTAAAAAGTACTTGTGTCAGCAATCATTTCTAAACTGTGCTCATATGTTCCGGTATCTATACTAAATACTTTGTAACAATACTTAAACAAAGGAGGTTATCTTCATTACAATACAGCAACATCCTTATAGTCTTTTTGCAGTTATGTTTACCTTAATAAGGATTAAATACTGCTTATAGGTTTATGTATTGTAAACTTACAAGAAACGTCTAAGATTTAAATTTGATGTTTTTGAATTCATAGATGGATAGGTTTAATGAGATGAACTTTGCATTGGAATGAATAGGATATGTTTTAAGGAATTACCAATCTCATTGAAAACCAATTAAAATGTGATGTAGACAAATACCAATTTGCTAAATTGTTAAAATGTTAAGGACACTTAAAAACAACACAAAATATAGTGGACATGAACCCATGTATCATAGCAAGGGGTGCTCAAACCACCCTAACTGTTTTCAAGTTAGTCTCTCAGTGCAATGTGAACTAATTTTGTGATTGTATCCAAAACTTCTATACAGAATAGCAGTTTCTGTGTCTTTTGGTAGCGACCCTGTTACACAAAAGTTGGTAAAAGTGTGTCCCATGTGCAAACTAAGCAAATACCTTTGAGGACACTTGCAGCAGAGCCCTGCCAATATGCCTCTAGTCTGTAAAAGAAATACATTATGTAAAACATTTTTTACACAAAGATTTAAAAACATCCTCCAGGGAAAAGCACACGGTATATACATTTACAGCAAGGGTTTCTCTAATATTGTCCTATACATTTGTCTAAGCGTTGCAGAATCAATTATAAAGCTAGTCCAAGCAATCTAATTCTCAACTGTAAAGTGCATAATGACAAACCGTGTTGTTCCCCTGAACCCCATTGTTGCTTTGTTTTGTACGGCCCTCTCCTTTGGCACTTAAGTTTGTCTGTCAGTAGTTTTTCCACTGTATTCCCTATGTACTTTTTTTGGTCTTAGAATTGGCCGCTGACTTTACGCTTTTCTGTCCAGAGCTGCCACTAGGAAGGATAGGAGACTTGCGGACTTCTCCTTTTACAGAAAAGGAAGATTGCCTTACTGAAGGTCCAAGGTTTTGGGAACAGGATTCAGATTTATCCTGCTGTCCTGTTCGCTTTATGCTTGATATTGGGGAAGACTTGCCACCTAAAGGAGGCTAGAAAAAGGATAAATAAGCAATAATTTAACTTACATTTACATAACAAATGTTAACAAAGACTTCATAGCTCATTTATTTATATATATATATATATATATATATATATATATATATATATATATATATATATATATATATATATATATATATATATATATATATATACACACACACACTAAAATGTACTTGACTCATTTTCAAGCTGTTTTGGGATAGTACATTTATGGGTCATGTTGGTTCCACCTAGTGGTAGAACAGTAAAATTACTATCCAACTAACAGTCACTGTATAGTTTAAGAGGGGTGTTTTCTTGCAGTTACATTTGTGACTTGTTTTTTTGTGAGGAGATATAGATATACATTACTTAAGTACATTAATTATTTCAGTTCAGCATTCTGTAAGGCATACATATTTTGTATAAGTATTTTTAATCAGTGTATTTGACCACTTGAAGTCTATTGGAAATATGTAAATAGCCCTTGTAAGACCTACTCATTATTGTAATTGACTCATCCTCCTCACAAACGAAAATACCCTGTGCATCTCATGAGACAAAAGTTATGCTGTATTACTATCATCCTGGCTGAATTTGCCCTACCCTGAGTAAGGTCCCTCCCATGTCTCCCATTAAGAACCTGTTCTCGATTGGTTGTACCTGGTTAAATAAAGTACGGTGTTTGAATTCAATTGTACAGATACAGGGTTCTCAGACACTCTGCTAAATACACACAATCATCCAACTGGGCAGAAGCAAACATCATGAACAACAGCAAGAGAAAAATGAAACCTCTTGGGAGTCACTGAATCAAATAAGTTTACCAGTAATTGTGCCCTTGTGGGACATTCACTCTCAAGTTAATTATTCATCAGTAGAAAGCTTTGTCACATATACTGAACTCCAGTTTCCTGTGGCAGTAACTGCAGTCACAAATTCATGTCCCAAAGTTGTTTTGATCGTATTTCCCAGTTTTGTTCTCAAGAATCTCAAGACGTTTTGTCAATAAAAGTATAAAAAGTTAAGATATGGAGCTTTAGAGAATGTGAGAATGAACTACTAACCAAACTTTGAGTTTGTTTGCTTGTTAAAATAATGCATTATGGATACTTACAGTGCAACAGGGCTTTAGAGTCGAGCCATTCTTTTTTACTGAACCATTTGATAAGGAACTTGTAAGAGTCTTCTTTTTGTTTATCTAAATAGCAAGAAAAAATATGTTTTTCAAAACAGCACATGTAGTTAATAGGAATGCCTTTACTAGAAACATCACTGCTGAAGCATTAGTGCAGGTGTCAGAAAAGCAAGAGACAGGAACATAGCTGTGGAATTTATGATGCTAGGCCCATTAACTAGCATTTTCTATTTTAGATGTTCCAGCAAAAGTAGTTCTGGAAATACAGTGAAACCCACTTAATGTCACACTCTGCATATTATCACTGCATTGAAATGTTCCAGCCACAATATAATGAGAATCAATGAAAGCAAGCTCCCGTTAATATCACTTTATTAGCCTGCTCTGCATGTACATGGACACTTTTTGTATACTGTACGCTAAACGATCACCTTTCTTGACGCAACAACTGCTCCTGGCTGTGCAGTGTCTGTTCCAGCTTCAGTATTAGGTTTTGTAAGAATTCAAATTCAAATAGAAAAGTCTTGGAAACAAAAAGTTTTAGACATAACCCCAAGGGCTGAAGTAACTGCGTTACCAAAAGAAAGGACACAAAATAAAAACTGACAAATTGCATTTGCTTTTGGAAATGGTCGGAGAGTATGAACATTTAAAAAAATTCCCTTTTCATAACATTTTTACTTCACAAATATAAACTCACCCTTTCAGAAAAAAAAAAAAAAAAGACCGGACCGTTTACACTTGCTGTTACGACCTTTGTTTTTTCTTGTTTTGTTTTTTTTGTAAAGTTAGGATAGTTTATATAAAGATGATGTTGCTTAAAAGTTGTTTTGGAAAGCTAATACACTGAAATAAATGTCATTTTATATTAATGACAAAATAACACATAGTCTGTTGAGTTTAACCACAGTAAAATTAAGTATAGTAGTTATATTTGGGCTGGTAATTTTTTTATTGTAGGCCATGAATGCTTATTTTTAAAGATTATTAGTGAACTCCTGATAATGTCAACTTCACTTATTGCCACCATTTCTGCCCAGTCCCTTTATTAACCAGGTTTGACTGTAGCTACATATTTTCAGACATTTGTTTATCATGAGTTGACACTCAATATTACAATATTTGTATGTTTACATGCAAATGCCAGAACTGGAAATATAACCCTTATCTATTTGCCAAACAGACTATTCGGTGTATGTGAGTAATCCCTTTTCAGAAATGAACCTCTGCAGTCCACGATGGAAAATGCACAAACTAGCTTTTGTGCATTGGTTATTCTGATGTTCTACTCTCAGTTCCTCGGTTGTTATAGTTGACCTGTTTAGTTGGAGTGGAAGGTTTGCTGATACCGCTGTCTGTCTCTGCTTCGAGACCAAGCTCTAAGGTGCCATTGCTGCTCGCTGAGCTTGTCCTCTCCTCTGCCACCTCCGGAGACCCAACGGGTTTGTCCTCGGGCGACTTCAGTGATAAGCCATTCAGATCAGTTTCCAGCTCTCCACACTCTGTGTCATCTGGATCATCTCTAAACTGCTTCATCATCTCCAACACATTTGAAGGCCTTGCTGGTGTGGATGTGTCACCCTAAAATAAAACATTACATTAATAAAATAAGTATGTGTTTATTTTCTTTAATAAATACGAGGGCTGTAAACTACAAACAAGAATAATAGCAACATACAGCCCCCGTCGCGGCAATAAATACAAATTCAGAGTGATCAGGATGTAAAATGGGAAGTATCACATACATGGTCATAATCTTCCATATATCCCTCTCAACAACTTGTGGTAAAGAATGTTGTGACCATATGGGATAATATCAGCTTACTTTGATGAGCTCAATATTGATTTCTGAACTCTTTATTAAAATAAAACTGAACCCAGAGCAAATGGCTTGTGTAAGTCAACTTGAAGCACAGAGAGACTCAATATATTGTCATTTTTATGATGGCTGCCTTCTAATAAAAGGAAAGTGTTCTTTCTAACCTTCTAAAAAAAGAGGATTGAAGGAAAAAGGGCAACAGGTTATTAGCAAGGGAGTGGCAAGAAAAAACGAATCAAAATGTTACCACTTATTTAGCATTCTTACCTAGCTTTCAACAAGTTTGCACATAAAAAGGGTAACTTACAGTGATCCAAGGATTATCAAGTAACTCATTGGCTGTAATGCGGTGTGCTGGATCCACCTTCAAAAGACAATTTAACACATTTTTTGCTGTAAAAAACATAAAACCAAAAAGGTTAGGTTGCATACCTTTACAATTTGAACATAAGTTTGTATTTCTTTCTAAAACATACCAGCATTACTAATGGTGTGCCAGACTAGATCAGTGAAGTGCAGCTCTCCCTTTCTGATCAGCTCAAAAAGTCTTTCTTCAGAACTTGCCATAAAGGGGGGCTCGCCACATAATCTGAGAGCATAAAATTAGAAACCTTTTAATGTGTTTATTTTTCTTACTTTACATGTACAGCAAGCTTTGATTGAATCAAACAGGAAAATTCAACCATGCACTGCTTAACAATATCACTGTAATACTGCAGATCTAAATTACACAAGACAACTGAGGCTTTACCCTACTCTCTGAGTTGGCAGTAGTCCCACCTGGGAAACTTTAACCTGTGTTGTTTGTTTGTAGTTTTACTGCTAGATCAAAGTATGCTTGCCAACCTGCCCACAAGAAGGGACTCAGCTATAGCTACTGTACAGTAACAGCTGCTGCAGAGTAATGATGAATAACAATGTAAAGCAAGCTCATTACTTACTATTACCGAGACAACTTTCGAATTAAAAAAATAAAATACATAAATAATGCTTACTTTTACTGTGGATTAAATACCTTATATAAATTAAGTTTTGGAATGATAGAATGAATGATTTTAGATTAAATGATTTTGTATTTTTTTTTTTTTAAATGCTTCAAAGGCATACAATGGCAATGTTGCCAAGTCAGAAATCAGTGTACTTACAACATGTACATGATAACCCCTATACTCCAAATGTCACACTGCTGACTGTAGTCATGAGCGTTGATGACTTCTGGAGCTGCCAGAGAAACAAGAGATTACAATTCATTTAAAATATTTATAGAAGGTAGACAAGTGTTCATTCCAAGACAGAAAATAGACTTTAAAGGCTTCAGGAAAGCAACATTTGGCAGAAAATTATATCTCAACTTGATTCCACAACCAAGCATAGTCAAACAAAGTAGACACACTTCTGAGTCCTTAAATAAATCTTCAGTATAGTTATTTTCACATTCACAAAAAATGGTGCAAATTGCACTTGGCCCATAAGGCTTTCCTTACCCATGTAAATGGGTGTTCCACAAGTTGCCTGAAGCATATTTTCACTGCCAACGCCACCTTTCTGCACTGCTAAACCAAAATCTGTCACCTGGAAAAAGAAAATGTAAAATCAACAAAACCAGACAGGTGTCAATTTAATTTGGGATTTTAAATAATTGTTCTACACACAAAATTACTTGAAAGAATGTTTTTTTATAACCTCATGCAAGGAATATTAATCGTTGTTGTTTTTTTAACTTTACAATTGTGCCATATGTTCTATATATTTGTACATAGACTAAGATATTTTCTAATACGTGCTGATCGATGATGCTTGAATATATTTGTGTTTTTTTTTTTTTCTCACCTTGATATTAAGGATCATCTCGTTTCCTTGATTACTATGATCACTTTTAACTAAGATGTTCTCTAGTTTTAGGTCCCGGTGTACAATGTCTGAAAGAGAAGAACAGTTTGCTGGCTGAAGAATAAAATAAACTTACTTCAGTATATCTACTATGGCAGTAATATCCATGCAACCCAGGTTTCCTTTAGAATTCTTCATACATTTTATTTTTGCAAAATGAACAAAACATGACATACAGCATCAAAATGTGCTTTTCCAATATAATACATTCATAGTCAGCATATGTATGAACAGGTATGCTCATAAATAGATTCAAACTTAAGTAAACATTACACTTTGCATAATATCTAAGCATATAACAGATAATACAAAAATACAGAACACAACAGTATGTAACAGGGACTTGCTAGGAACACAATCAATCATACAGATAAGACATCTGAACCCCAGAGAATATTATACATTTAGATGGTCTGTAAGTGAAGGAGGAAAGCCAGATGCCTCAGATTTAAAAACGGCAAAGTCTTTCATTCTCTTCTGGGATGCCATTAACATCTATGAGAGCAGATGTAAAAGGAACGTTGAATGAAAAAAACAAAACACAAACTATTTTTTATAACTCAATATTGAGCTCAGGCACTCGAATTAAGTCCATCATGGACAGCATGACCTGTTTCACCATGTAGTCAAGACAATAGTTTCAAAGCGAACTTAAGATAAATGCTTAAGTATACAATCTAGACTAACGGCTTCTCAGGGGACTCATCCACAGTAAAAAGTGAAGAAATGAAAGAAGCAGTCACTTTATTGCCATAGATTTTAACAAGAGGACAGGAAGTTGCTAAGTAAGTAGACACACCATAAGTATAATTCCCCCATCTTTATGATTGGGAATTGTGCATGAAGTGTATTTTTTAAAGAATGAAATACGTATAGTATGGGAAGTAAAAATATGGTAATGGTTTAAAAGGCAGTATCCTAAACATATAGAATAGTCAATAAAGCTTTTAAGTGGGTGCTATCTCATAAGTGCAGAAGCAGTTACAGAATCGGCAGACAGCACTACGTTAAGAGGAACACAATAGGCTGGATAACGACATAGAGCACTCTTGTGCACTCATCTACTGTGGTTAATTTTAGTTGTACAGACAGAGTTTCTCAAAATACAAAAAAAGTGTTAATAAAGAATTTTTTTAATATTATATATATATATATATATATATATATATATATATATATATATATATATATATATATATATATATATATATATATATATATATATATATATATATATATTTGTTAATACCACACTTTTAAAATGGTGTCAGATTAAATATAGGACTACATGAAAGCTTTCATTTGTAGCACTGGTTGTGTATCTAACAATAAAAAAACATTATAAAACAATAACAGACTTCTATTTCTAAATTAAATATTTTATTACTGTTGCCAGAAAAATAAAAACAGTCATGTTGGTGATTTAATTTGCTTGTAAACTGCAAACAAGACACTTTATCAGTTTCTACCTTAAATTATCTTAAAATAATAATGTATATGCAGTTGTAATGAACTAACTTATTAAATTACAGCTGTAAAAGCTTTGTTAAACAAATTACTACTTTAATTAAAACTGGTTGGCTAACTCGTGCACATGTTTAGCTCTTTATTAAAAACAGCACAAAGAGATTTTACAAAGACCAAAGTCATATTATCACATGCCTGCAAAAATAAACAGCATTCAACGGTATTTAACTCAACAGTAGTCCTTGGGCATCCTTTTCAATCCAAGATTATTTTTCTACATTTCTTTTTTAAATCTGTTGTTCAAAGTGCAATCACCTTTGCAACTACACTACTCAGAGACTCTAAGGGCCCTAGTCATAAAAGTACTTGCCAACTGCTGTAATAAAACTAATTTTGTTTAAAAATAGGGAGTGTTAATCACGGATATGTCAAACTGTATAACAGAGCAAGTGTAGTAATAAAATATGTCTTTAAAATAATAGTCTGCCGAGGCTGTCGTTAGTTTAGACTGGACTGTAGAAAGCGTTCAATAACTCCTAGTAATCGACAGCATTTTGCTGTCGTTCACTCTTATGAATAGCAGGTTGACGCTCAGGACCGCTGACAACTTTATGCTAATGAGGTAATCGTTAACCTTTCTCTCAATTCATTAAAAACATGCCTTCATAGAAGAAAATCGCTGGGGCTTAACGGCGCATCTGAATTATCTCTTATGAATAGCAAGTGCCGTTAAATATGTTCTCATTTCGACAGGCGTTAACCCTTTGTGAATAGACCCCTGAGTGCTGTATTTGCAAGGTGAAATTTTGATATTTAAGAAAATAGTTAGTATCAGGCTGAAACATAGTCCGGAACTGTAATCTGTAACGATCACTCTGCACAACTGAGAAGCAGTTGCACTGTCCTCCCTAAGGAGAGACTACTGGCCCTATTCCTATAGCTAAATAAGTCAGCAAGAGTGACAGACAGCAAAAGCAGGGACGTCAGAGGTGTCAATTTCAAGAACAATCGGTTTATTATTGTGAACAATAATGTCAACAAATGAAAAAATGAACAAATGAATGAAATGAATAATGATAAGAAAGTAATTCAAATAATTGCAGGTAACAGGTAAGAAATAAGATGGTACAGATAAGTATGTAGGGACAAACAGAAGGCTAAACAGCATCACCAAACAGAAATTAATGTAGTGTCCGGAGGGTCTCCAATAAACCCACACTCACAAACACAACACACACAGATAGACAAAAGATGGTGGGAGAATGACAGGTAGGCCCAACAAGTCCAGTAATAGCAGGGTAATTGAAATCCATACAAAGTAACAAAATAACAAAAAAATACAGGAAACAAAGTATCAAATTAAAGTAGAAACAATCCAAACGAAAAAGAAATGATCTCACCCACAAATAAGGCAGTCCAGCAAAGTGTCCCAAAATGATGGTGATTGTAGAAGGTTGAAAACATTGAGTACGTTGAAATTGTTGAGACTGTCCAGTAGTGTTGAGTTGAATGGTGAACAGTTGTTTGGAAAAAATCAGGAGGATCAGGAAAAAATGGAGGCTGTCACACATAAAACAACAAACACTAAACAGACCTAGAAAACAGCTAAACTTAAACAAGTAACAGTGAAAACAAAAAGAGCAGTTTAGACAAAGCGCAGCGACAAAAGAAAATGAACGGATGCACTGGAATTATCTAAGGTTGGTAATGGATTCACTGAAATTTAAGTAAAGAAAATGCTGTAGTTTAATGGATTCCTCTGAGAAAGGGAGTCTCCCTCAGGCCTGATTAGCCAGCTTTAATACAAGTGCTGGCTACTAAGGAGCTCTGAGATTGGAGGGGTGGAAATCTGAATGAGCCAATGGGGAGAGAGGATGAACAGAGGGTGGTTGCAAGGAACTAAGGGAAATGAAGTTTTGACCTGGCCAGGCTACTGACCCTAATTAAAGGGACAGGTGGGTGAGACTTACACCCACATTATGTAGCATGGGAATTGCTACATATTCCCCCCCCCCACACTGGAGGTGCAAGGGACGAACGCCATAGTAGCGTTTTAAATTAACAATATTGACAGTATCCTCTTTGAAATAATCTGGCTCCCCCCACTTGACTTTGTAGTTGTTGGGTCCAAGTCTCTTGGTTACAAGAGCTGGCCCAAACCATTTAGGGGCAAGTTTTGCGGAAAACTTTCCGGAGGCATCAGATAAGGGGTGAGATCTTATCCAGACTAACTCACCTTCTTCATACTGACAGTGTGCTCTCCGGGCATTGTAATTCCGAGCTTGCCGTTTCTGAGCTTTGGCAACGTGATCCCTCACCTCTTCGGCAATCTGCTGCTGGCGATCTAGCAGTTGGTAGGGATCGGTGGATGGAGCAGGAGCAACAGCGATTAATCGGTCCAATGGGCCTCTGATGGTCCTTCCGAGCGCTAGTACTGCAGGAGAGAAGCCAGTGGTTTCATGTTTGGCTGTGTTGAGGGCGAAACGAAACTCAGGTAGCCACTGATCCCACAGCTGATGGTTTTTCCCAACAAAAGATGCAACCATGGTCTTTAAGGTGCGGTTCACGCGTTCTGTCAGGTTGGTCTGTGGGTGGTAGCTGGTGGTGAGTTTTTGTACTACTCCCCAGGTCTTGCACACCTCTGCGAGTAGCTGGCTCGTGAACTGAGGTCCACGGTCTGAAAGAATGTGTTGCGGTGTTCCCCATCGAGTGAATATTTCCTGCGTCAAAATGTTCACAATTTTGGTGGTCTTACTGTCCCGCAATGGAAACAGCTCAACCCACTTTGTGAAGTAATCAACAATGACCAGGATGTAAGTGTTACCTTTTTTACTTCTTGGGAAAGGTCCCATTAGGTCCAGACCCAGCATCTCTCCGGGCTCCTTCACAGTAGTGGACTGGAGTTGACCTGCAGGTTTGGTGTTGGACGGTTTGTACTTCTGGCAGGTTTGACACTCCTTTATGTGGTGCCATGTATCTTTACGGATGGAGGGCCACCATGCAACCTCCAACATGCGCAACAAAGTCTTCATCCTGCCCAGGTGACCTCCCAAAGGGTTGTCATGGTAGTGGTGGAGGAAGGAATCCGTCAGCTGTTCCGGAATTACCAGCTGGTATCGGAATCCTTGTTTAGGAATGGGCACCCGGCGATACACAAGTCCCTGCTGTTGGATGAAGGAGATGCGGTTATCATTGGCAGTATTGGAAGCAATGTCATTGATGATGTCAGAGATAGCTGGGTCTTTGGACTGAGCGGCCGCAATCTGGTCCATGGTGGTGGGAAGATCCATGCTACTCGCAGGGGCATTGCTAGCACACACTGACGCAGAAGGAGTTGAAGGTGGTACAAGTGGAGCTCTAGAGAGTGCATCAGGTACAAGATTCAGACTACCTTTCCTGTAAATAACGGTAAAAGTGAATTGTTGTAGGCGAAGAGTCCAGCGGGTCAGTCTGGAAGAGGTTTTTGGGTTGTTGAATGCCCAGGAGAGTGCAGCGTGGTCAGTGACAACCTCAAACTCCATCCCCTCCAGATAATGCCGCCATTTTTCAACTGCCCACACGACAGCGAGACACTCCTTTTCAGATGTGGAGTAGTTTTTTTCGGCAGAGCTCAGTAATTTGGAGGCGTAGGCTATTACCTTCTCATCATCTCCTTCTAGCTGAGTCAGAACCGCTCCAAGTCCTACATCGCTGGCATCAGTAAAGACTCGGAACGTCTTGTAGATGTCCGGGTGAGCGAGGACTGGAGGACTGATCAAAGCTTCTTGGAGGAGTTTGAAACTCTTCTGGCACTCTCCTGTCCATTTCCAGGGGACATCTTTCTTTTTCAAGTTGTTAAGTGGGGCAGCAATATCCGCAAACCTGGGGATGTACTTGTGGTACCACCCTGCCAAACCTAGGAACCGTTGAACCTCCTTCAAGTTGGTAGGAATGGGATATTCCTGGATGGCTTGGAGCTTGTGGGGATCAGCAGCTACACCCTCACCTGAAACCACATGACCAAGGAAATGGAGAGTGTGTTTAAAGAAGTGGCATTTTTTGAGATTGAGAGTAAGACGGGCCAGATGAAGTTTGTGGAAGACAGCTTCGAGGTCTTGAAGATGCTGTGCGGAGTTTGGTGAATAGACAATGATGTCATCTATGTAGACGAAACAGATCTTCCCTCGGAGGTCTCCTAACACTCTCTCCATCAGCCGTTGAAAAGTGGCTGCAGCATTTTTTAACCCAAATGGCATTACATTAAATTGATAAAAACCAAAGGGTGTGGTAAACGCAGTCTTCGCTCTACTTGCCGAGTCCATCGCCACTTGCCAGTAACCCGAGCGTAGATCAAGGGAACTGAATACCGCAGCACCACTCAGGGACTCCAGGATGTCATGAATGAGGGGCATGGGATATGCATCAAAAACAGTCTTTGCATTCAGCTTTCTGTAGTCCACACAGAACCTGTAACCACCATCTTTCTTCTCTGTGAGCACCACTGGAGAGGACCATGGGGAGTTAGATGGCTCTATAACTCCGTCCAGAAGCATGTCTTGGACGTGTTCCTTGATTAAAGCCTTCTTCAGTGGAGAAGCTCTATACAGTCGACCCCGAACAGGGACTTCGTCCTCAGTGGAGATGGAGTGACGGGTGACTGTTGTCATTCCCAACTTATCAGTGCAGACTGAAGACCACTTTTGCTGGAGGTTCTGGAGTTGTTGCTCGACAGGAGATGGTTCAGCTGAAGTGATGGTCATGGTCACCTTCGCCGGTTGGCATGGTTTTGGATCAGAGGTGGTAGGTGGCTGGCAAGATGTATGGAAGTAGAGGCTGACACTCGATAAGGACCTGTCCCAGGAAGCTTCCCCCTCATACCGTGGCAAAAAAGGATGGTAGGAGAAATCCTTCTGATGTTTGACACCATACTGCCTATTGACAATGTCAATCTGGGTATGAGTTTTCTCCAAGAAATCCAAGCCTAGAACAAGGGGAAACGTCAGGTGATGATCCTGTAGGATATATGTGCCTAGAAACCAGATCTCTCCGTGGAGAAGGTAAGTGAGGCGAACTTGACCTTTGGCCTGGTGCGACTGTCCATCCGCCAGCATGAAATACTGGTCCTGTGCAGACTCCAGCTCTTCCCCTGGATGAGCGATCTTCCTCCAGAGACTCTCTCTCATCAGAATGAAGGTGCTCCCAGTGTCCAGGACTGCAGGCCCTTGGAGCCCTCGAACGCCCACATCCACGATCAGCAGAGTCAGGCTTGCAGCAGGAACTATATTTTTCTTCTCCTGGCTTCTCACCATGCTGACCTCTGCCGGCTTCTTCATAGCTCCTTTATGGCTCCTATTGTCCTGAACGGCTTTGCTGGATTTTGCCTTGACCCAGTATTCCCGCTGAGCAGCGTTGTCTCTCTCCACCTGGGTCCCGATGCGCACCAGTTCTGCCACTGTCTTCACCGTTCCCCTCAGACAGCTTGCCATTTTGGGATTACAGCTGTTGAGAATCCGTCGAACCACTTCAGACTCCTCCAAGTCTGGCTTCCAGCGCAGACATAGGGCACGATAGTCATAGGCGAAGTCAAGGATTCGCTCGTCAGGCAGCTGGACTCTGGAGCAGAGTCGGTCTTCCACTTCGGTCTGGAAGTCAGACGGCAGAAAGGCTTGATGGAAGACAGTCTTGAACTGTTCCCAGGAGTGGATTCCCTTGCGCTCTGCAAACCACCAGCTCTTTGCTGAGCCTTTCAGCACACTGGACATGGTTGCCATGATCTCATAGGGTGTCATGGGTCGTAGCGCTAGGAATTCATCACATTTGTCCAGGAAGTCAATGGCATCGCTGCTGGCCTCCCTGCCAAACTCTGGGAAGTTGATTTTAATGGGCAGCTTTGCTTGGGAAAGACTTCCTTCAGTTCTGGAGCCATGGTAATCAGCAGACCCACCATCAACGGAGAATTGTTGTGGTGCAGACTGCTTTCTAGAGGAGAGAGACGGCAAAGAAAGTGGTAGACGAGGGGTGCTGGTCTTTTTGAAGAGTTTCTTCAGCTCTTCTCCCCACAGCACATCGCGGCGTTTCAGGCACTTCACCACTTCCAGATCCATTTCGTCAAGGGCCTCTTGCCTTCGATTCTCCATATCTGCGAAGCGTCCTTCAATGTAACCTCGCAGGACCTGTTCACGATTAATGCTGCTCTCCTGTAACTCAGACAGCTGTGTTTCCAGTTGCTCAACACGGTCAGTGAGATGGGAACAGTACTCAGTCAATTGCCCTATCACAACACTGTCAGTAAGGTTCCCTTCATCATCATCGCCTCCAGAAAGATCTGCCCCTTCCTGTGTAATGTACAGGTCACTAATGCGGGTGGTCCTCTCTGTGATAGGCTCTCTGATAGTCACATGGGGTCTATCTCCAATCTCAGAGAAGTTTAGCGAAGTCAAGGTCTGATCTTCCATTTCTGACATTAAGTTCCCAACAATTTAAACTGATGAATTTAGATATGAATTTAATGACACAAAGGGTCCCCGTACGGGCCACCAATTCTGTAACGATCACTCTGCACAACTGAGAAGCAGTTGCACTGTCCTCCCTAAGGAGAGACTACTGGCCCTATTCCTATAGCTAAATAAGTCAGCAAGAGTGACAGACAGCAAAAGCAGGGACGTCAGAGGTGTCAATTTCAAGAACAATCGGTTTATTATTGTGAACAATAATGTCAACAAATGAAAAAATGAACAAATGAATGAAATGAATAATGATAAGAAAGTAATTCAAATAATTGCAGGTAACAGGTAAGAAATAAGATGGTACAGATAAGTATGTAGGGACAAACAGAAGGCTAAACAGTATCACCAAACAGAAATTAATGTAGTGTCCGGAGGGTCTCCAATAAACCCACACTCACAAACACAACACACACAGATAGACAAAAGATGGTGGGAGAATGACAGGTAGGCCCAACAAGTCCAGTAATAGCAGGGTAATTGAAATCCATACAAAGTAACAAAATAACAAAAAAATACAGGAAACAAAGTATCAAATTAAAGTAGAAACAATCCAAACGAAAAAGAAATGATCTCACCCACAAATAAGGCAGTCCAGCAAAGTGTCCCAAAATGATGGTGATTGTAGAAGGTTGAAAACATTGAGTACGTTGAAATTGTTGAGACTGTCCAGTAGTGTTGAGTTGAATGGTGAACAGTTGTTTGGAAAAAATCAGGAGGATCAGGAAAAAATGGAGGCTGTCACACATAAAACAACAAACACTAAACAGACCTAGAAAACAGCTAAACTTAAACAAGTAACAGTGAAAACAAAAAGAGCAGTTTAGACAAAGCGCAGCGACAAAAGAAAATGAACGGATGCACTGGAATTATCTAAGGTTGGTAATGGATTCACTGAAATTTAAGTAAAGAAAATGCTGTAGTTTAATGGATTCCTCTGAGAAAGGGAGTCTCCCTCAGGCCTGATTAGCCAGCTTTAATACAAGTGCTGGCTACTAAGGAGCTCTGAGATTGGAGGGGTGGAAATCTGAATGAGCCAATGGGGAGAGAGGATGAACAGAGGGTGGTTGCAAGGAACTAAGGGAAATGAAGTTTTGACCTGGCCAGGCTACTGACCCTAATTAAAGGGACAGGTGGGTGAGACTTACACCCACATTATGTAGCATGGGAATTGCTACACTCTGTTCCACAATATTGCATTCAATGTCCAGAGATTTGAGACCAGATCATCCCTAATCAATCTGCCTTCTACAAATCTTATCCTAGGGAGATATCCCAGTCCAGGTTTTTAGTTTCAACCCAGTTTGTAAAACCTCTGTCTGCAACTATTCAGTGCATATCAGGATACAATCCACATTTTAAAAACATTTACTTGGACTAGATTTGTACAAGGTAGAATGCTATATAATGGAACTTGATTTTGAAACAGTAAAAGCCTCGATTTGACTCACACCTCACAAGATTTGTCTAAAGGAATGCGCAGAATGTAATGATCAATGCTTATGTAGTATTTTGTTGTTTAAAGAGATAATTTTCTACAGCAAAAATAGTTTTTAATAGGACTTCCTATTACAACATTACCTTTTTTGTGTAGATATGCAATAGCTGTTGCTAAACTGCAAATTATGTGCCTGGTCTCATTCTCTGTGAAACGTTTATTTCTCTGAAGAATTTCTTTCAGTTCTCCGCCCTCACATAGTTCTGTCACCAGGTACATCCGCTGGAAACATAATTAAAAAAAAAAGATCCATAGGCTTTTATAATACATACATATATATATATATATATATATATATATATATATATATATATTATAAAAGCCAATCATGACTTAAAATAGTGTGTATCTTTTTCACCAATTTTACAATAAGACACCTGTGTCTTGATTTTAATTAGATCCCAAGATAAAAGATAATGTTAAAACATATATACCTGTATATTGTTAACAAGTATGGTAGATCACTAACAATCAAAACACCTTAAAATTAAAATAACTGTAAATCATCACATGCCTTTACCTTTCACAGGCCTTGAAGAATTTAAAGAAGGTTATACAAATAAAAATCTGTGTAATAAAAATAATAATCACTTGGGGAAAGGGATACCAAAGAGTTTGGCAGCTGTGCCTCTTCAAAATGAAAATTGATTATTATTAATATTATTAGCTCTTTCTACACTGCAGACCTGCAAAGGCTTCGCCCCAAAGATGTCAGACTGTTGTGGCAGTCAAGGCAAAGTAACTCCACTCAAGAGGTGGTTTCAGTTCGGTTCGGTTCGGAAAAAAACCCTAGTGTGAACAGGCCCTTAATCAATTCAAAGCAACTTTAAAAGTGATGAGAAAAGTTACGTTTAATTCCTGAGAAAAGTTACATTTCAACAAGTGATATAGAAAACTATGTTTAGAATACCATATTTTGCATTTTAAAGGGTAAAAATAAAAGAAAGAAAGAAAGAAAGAAAGAAAGAAAGAAAGAAAGAAAGCCTGAACCTCTCCATATGTTTTAACCAACTAATTACATGTAATTGATTTTAGACCCCTCACCTTTGGTGTTTCAAACACTTCCTCTAAGTGTATTATATGCTCTTGGTTAACACGCTTTAATATGCTGACTTCCCGTTCCAGCAACTTTACAGCAGAGCTCCCTGCCTACATTGAAGAACACAAGCATCAGAGCAATTCAGGAGCGTGGCATTGTTTATATTAAAGAAACATTCAATAAAATTGTCTTTAGATTTCTTTTCCACTAAAATGCAATTTAGTAACAAGAGTAAACACTTTGGCAAAGAAACATTTAAGTTTGGTATTTTAACACAAAAACGACAATCCGCTGAATATAAAATTGTTCTTTTAGGTATTATTCACAAAAGTATGGAAGTAATTACCTTTTCTCTGTTCACTTTTTTAATTGCCCATTTCTTTCCAGTTTCTTTATGTGTGGCCTCGTAAACTACCCCAAAGCTGCCTTGACCTAATTTCTTTGCAAATATGTAGATTTGCTGAAATGGAATGTCAGTGTTATAAAGTGAAATAGGATTCATGTAAGCTACAAGCACCATATTTTAACATAAATCTGCAACACTCTACACTTTTGTTTGAGGATTTGGAATATGAAAGTTTCTGGGCAAGAACTTTCAACATGTTACAGATTCCATGCCAATCTGCATTGACACATGCAGATAATTTTCACATTATATGGTAATGATTAAGACTACAAGAGGTTGCATGTTGTCAAGACAATCCATGAAATGTGTTTTGATTCAGCTTGGGGCTCTACTGACGATGTCTTATACCTGGATAGCTGCTTCATCTTCCATCCTAGTATGTGGCACCTTGTTTTCTGCACTGTTTGAACGAATCCACTGGCAGGCCATTTTCTTGCCAGCTTCTGAAACTTCTCCCTTCAGCATCTAAACATTAGGAATTGCAAAAAAAAAAAGCATTTCTGGGATATGCCTAAAACAAGACTGAAAAACTTATTTCAAGGCCACTATTGCCTAAAGGGTCACCATGTATTAAAACAAGAGGTTCAATGCTTTTTGCCCATTGGTGATAGAGTAACTGACTATACTGTATTGTTATGTGTTGTATTATTGCATATGCACTTAGGGCTTGATTCCCAAACTATTAGCAAGTTATGTTTGCCCACTTTGCGTCCAAAGTGTATTAAACTTTTCCTTTCCCTTACTTGCCCATTTTAAATGTATCCTTGCAAACCCACACCTACAAACACATTGAGAGGGTTGACCCTTATTATGGCAATATTATGGCAATATGTAATTTCTATCAGAACAGAATTGAGTAAACCTAAATGCTTAATTAGCTGATTAACATATTGGAAATCAATACAGGCTTGTATCATTTGTTAATTTGTATTTCTAACATACAACAGTTGTTTGACAATAAAAATGTATGTTCCTAAAATTTGTGAAAAAACTCAAATATGTGAGAATCAAGCCCTCACTGTATAATGGATAAGACTAATATTTGTAACAGTTTAGTCTGGGTGGCATCCTCATTGAAACACCACCAAACACAAACATATATCTAGAGTACTGTAAACCGCAACTAGCCTTACAATTAAAATGCTATGAATGCAGCATGCCGTTGCCTGGTTCAAACACTGTAGCTAAGGGATTGGTAGCTAGGAAAACATTAAGCCACCATATTGATAAACCTGTCGATAAGGAATCAACATACACAAGTTTCACCCATGCGGTTCATATATAAATTATTACAAGACACAAAAGGAAAAACTCCCTTTCCAACACTTGGCAGAGTGTACTGCTTGTGTTATTTAACTTAATCTTTTATTACAGAGCTGTTAAAGACGTCATAATTAAGGATGCCTGGCAACAAAAAAGTACTGCATGCATAAGCAGTACTGAATATAACTTTGATTTACTGTATACAGTATAACATTGAGTTTTATTTGTTCTTCAATGATCTCAGATCCCTGCAATGTGTAACATACTGTACGTCAGCACAGTTTCAAAGCAAGTTACTTTTAAAACCCTATTTCTTTGTATATAGGCATATAGTATTATTCCTTGTTAACATTTTACCAGTCATATTAAAAAGACTGTTATGTCACACCATAAAATCTTTGATGCAAGGACATATGTACTGTTAAACACAGATAAGAAGTCAGTAATACATTGGCAAAGTGGTGTTGAGTGAATTGTTTGTAATTGTTATGTAATCAAATGTTTTTATGCATATAGGTGAATACTTTATGATACTTTTGTTACACTTTTTCAGCTTGATTACTCAAGGAAACTCAAAACAAAGGTTATTTCCAACTTTCTTTTTTTTTTTTAAATAAAAGAAACAAAACAAAACAAATCACTATTTTCAACCCAACAATCACCAGTTTAATCAGTTCAATCATTTTATATACAGTCTGACTTTGTTATGACAACATAAATTACATTTAAAATGAAATATTCTATAAAATAAGCCAACAGAACATCTCATTAAATATAGTAATATACACAATTTGACGACTCAAGATACAACAGATCTAACCTAACAAATGGCACAACATCCAGACATGCTCCAGAAAAGTTTCATATACTGCACCTTCTTCCAGTCATTTCGCCGCTTCCTGCTTCACCCACTTTAGTAGTTTCTGAAGCCCCTTACATATCTCACCAGGCAGGAGTTAAACCCTGGCACCTACACAACACACATTAAACCTGCTACTAAGTGCAAGTTTGCCAACCTGAAAAGCACTATGAAAGCCAACTTAAATGTAAAGCAATTAACAGGTGTTGACTGAAAGCACTAGAGTGAATCTACCACACAGAAAGCAATTAATTATTTACAAGGAAACAGTGTCTTTACCCTCCACTCTGGCACATCATCTTATCACAGGCAGCCCTTTAATAACATGCCTGTCATTTAAATTACCTCAGATCTATTTGCTAATCAAAATTATTGTGACTGTATGAAAATCAAAATACCCTCAATCACAGCTAATGGGTGCAGGAAATCAGCTTCACGTTTCCACACTTCAGCCTGTGTATTCCAGCTTTGTAGCCGGTTTACTGTAGAAGCTCCAGCGCTTGCACAGTTCAGCTCTTTAAAGGGCCTGAGATAAAAGTAAGAACAGTCTAGCCATGTGAACTCAACCAGCACATGACAAATTCCTCAATTCTTCATGCTTAATACCACATTGTAGATCTATAGCCACATGAGAAGCAATTCAATTTGCCACCAGTGAGACTGCCCTAATGTTCAATTTTAATTGCATTATACATTCAATAGTGCTGAATGTAATGCTGTTGTCTAGTATGAAACTATATATAAATTTGTCTGTGTAAACAAATGGTGAATGGCTATATAAGCCCTTTGTGGGAAACCTGCTTAAACAAGATTTATCCAGATGTCTTTTACAACTAAGGTGTTTATTTTGGACGTTGCATGAATGATGTAATCAAATTAATACATATGCTATCATTATTAAATATTATAACCCAACTATGAAAATTGATCAAATAAATGCAAATCAAATGTATATATCCCTATAACCACTGAGGGAGGCTATCCCAGTACTGTATATCCAACTGTATTTACGAAGGCTTTCACAGTTTAAGAAAATTTAAGAAAGTTACAATGACATTCACAGCGATAACAGAAATTGTATACCCAGTATCTATCCTATTTCTATAATCCCACTTCTCCACTTTCTGTGTGTTTAATAATAAATGTTAATTCGATGCCCCAACTGTAAGGGGGTCATTCTTGAATCACTACCTATGTAAATGAGGATTCATTTCAAATAGGATCTACAGGTATTAGGTGTTCTACTGTACTACAAAGAACAGAGATGGTCGGTGCTGCAAGACAGTACTTATATATGTTATATTGTTACTTAAAGTAGGATACAGACTTACCTGTAATGTTTTTAAAAGAACTGAAGAAAGAAAAATCTTTCCATATCAAAACATTTTCCCTTCTGCTTTTAAAATCTGCAAGGAAAAGTACTTGATCTGCTGCAAGAGTACTAGCATAGTTCAATACATTCACTCAACAAAGTAACAGGCTTTGACAAATTATTATTATTATTTTTTTAATTTCATACTGCTTCTAATAAAGAGGGTAAACAAAACATTGATCGTTTACGATGTCTAACACAAACTGAATATTAAGTAACCCTCAGTTTTCAATCTAATATCCAAGTCACTACCAGTGCTACACGTGCACATAGTGTACAGGCATGTTAAATCAATGCTTGTTTTAAAATATAGTCTGCAAACCTTTGCAGTAGTTTGCTTACTGTGGTTTTGTATTAGTGCAAAGACTCAAAATCCTTAGGGTGTATCACAGTGTAGCCTTAGACAAATCACCTTACCTTCATGTGCTTTGCTGCCAGTGAGTTGCAATGGTTCTTCAGAAAAAGGGCTTCAGCAACAACAATACTGGTAATTGCAAATACCATAAAACCTGCCAGAAAAAAAAAAGTTTTAAACTAAAAATTAATCAGATTACACAAACATACAACTGTTAAAAAGGAACAAAGTTGAATGGGTTATTAAAATAATACGTAACTAAACACCAAATGGGTGGAACAGCTACAGTATTATCTGTGAACGTCCTAATCACAGCAGTGCTCCTGTGTCATGGTAAAATGAAGCAGTCTTTTATCTAGGGCTATTTGTTCAGAAAAGATAACAATTCATATTACCCTGCTAAATGATGCCATCCCACTGTAGCTGTGCCATTTATTTCTGTAAGTAAACAGTGGCATACAGTAGTACCAGATTTATACAGTGAACTCTTCACTCTTCTAATCCTTGTGTTTATCCCTCTGGCATTCTGTTGCTAATAGTAACACACACTGCTTTACAATGTATACTGAAAAGCAGGCATGGATAGTCCCCCTTTCTTTACCTTAAAACCTGCTGGCCACTACATTACTCTGTGAACCGAATAGGCATCTTCTGTGCTTTAATGAGAAAGCAATTTAAATAGTGGGCTTACTTTCTTAAAGTGGTATAGCCTACTTTTTTACATGAAAAACCTATTGTAAAGAGTTTATACTCAACAAGTGCAATAAAGTTGCAGCCTCCTTAAATATGTATGGGTCACTACAAATTTAAAATGATCTCATGTTGCTCCACATCATTGCTGGTAAAGCTTGCTGCTGTTTTAAAAGTTACTGGGGGTTCCTTTATTGAGTAAGTGGAAAGAGAAATAATTTGATTAACTGTACTGTACTACAGTACTTTGTTCTTACATTAACAATTCACATATTCAGTTATTTAAAGAAACATTTTAATATGTAAAAAGGAGTTATTAGTTAAAGAGAAACAAAGCACAGTACTTCAAAATGTCTGCAAGTTCCATTATGGGACGCCACTATGAAAGATTAAATAAATCCTGGAAAACTCCTAAGAGACTGATAACACTTAAACCTGCATAATACAGTAAATATTGATTTAAAAGTATTTTAAATACTGTACTACCACTGTACTGCTCACTTAAGATTTTATTTATTGAATATGCACAACCATAAAAAAACATAAAAATGTATTTTACCATGTTAAACCTTGTCCAATCTGATATATGGGCTACATTTTCTCCTTTAGGTGAATTTCACTTTCAAAAAGCAACTAAAACATGAAATCAATCATCCTACTGTATAGAAAACTGAGTAACATCAGACCATATCACCATCGTAGATTAGGTAACAAATTAAAGCAAAATAAATGGATCAATTTCACAGCCACGCACACTCCATCATACTATATGTCCTCTGGCTTTCCAGATATCGGTTTACAACATTAAGCACCTAGCAGTAAGTAATTATAGCAGATAGAATGTCAGCAATCGATCCCTCAGATTTTTCACTTCAGCAACAAAACTGTCAAAACCCCATTAGTGATTTATACATACCGTAGTTTGCAAAAAAGGGAAGCACCAATTGTCTCCCTTGACTGCAAAAGAGAGGCTGTGTTTCAGCGGCGACACAAATTAAATGTGACACTGGAATGATGTCTGGGCACACAAAGATAATCCCAGCTATCGATAGTTCCATTTTCAGTGCGTGGCTCTGATACTGGCTGGCTGTCTGTCTGTCTGTCTGTCTATGTAGCAACAGTGAAGTGTAAACAACGCTTTGTGCCATATGGAATATTAACTTTATTACTTCCATTATTTTCCCTGCAATTTAAATTGTTAAGTGCTAATTAAAGTGAAGGACCAGAGCATTGTAATTTTTTTATATGTAATAAAACTAATGGAGGGCAAGGTTTGGGACCACAAACAAGCCTGGCAGCGCTACAGAAATTGGAAATGTATGGATCCAGCCTACGCATTAATCCTTGTTTGTTGTCATTTTGCAAAGTAGAAGTGCACTACAATTTCCTTATGAAAAACTATCAAATAACCTCAACAAAGCAAATGTACTTATATTAAAAATTATTTTAACTTCTTCAGGGCCAGGCATAAAAATCATTCATCTATGAATGCAGTGCTCCAATCACTGTAGATGCTACAGTTTAATAAGACTTCTGGTTTAGTTTCCATATATGCCACATTTCATAAATTGGCCTAGTATCTAGTCTTTGTGTTTACGGGGTGCACTGTACTGTGGCTGTGTTACTTTTGTTAAATTACCACCAGCGGGCGATTTTTATTCTACAGCAAGAGTTTTGTGCTGTACCTCCAGTGGAGATAAAAAGATTGTGATTAAATGTTGTCATTCGTTAAAACTGTGATGTTATAATCAATAATCCGACAGCTAATTTCCCTTTGAGTTTAGCCTTAATAATCTCTGTTTCTTATTCACACGTATAAAAAAAACAAAAAACACTGTACAGCAAGGTTAAAGTTTGATAATAACCAAAAATGTAGTTTAACAATATACCATACTGTCTGTAGAAGGTCAGTGTGATTATTTCAGTTAAACGTCTGCCTTTGATTTCTACTGTGTACTTGCCAGACTCAATTCCAACTCAAACATTACCACAAGTAAGGCTTCATTGAGACACAATGGATGGTATCAAGCTGCCTGGGTATGAACAGGGCCCCAGACTGCAACCCACAGTGCTCTCAAATAAATCCTTGTACCAGTATAGACTCTACATACCCTGGCCCTTTAAACCCATTTCACCTTTCACAACAATCTGATAACACTAGTGGAAGCTGTGATGTTAGTTAACAATCTCTAACAATCATAAATAATTGTGTACTTGTGGATATTGCAAGTGTGATAGGATGTCATCTGCAGGTGTTTATCAGCATGGCCGGAGGAGATACTGAGTGGCGGTTTCAGGTGTTGTAACTCTGCCATTGACTGAAGATACCTTAACTGAAGATACTTTCTGACATGTAGCACAAATATTATACAGTAACTGTAGGTCTTAACACTTGCATCTGGAAACATTCGGATTGTGCACCACTACAGTATGCTGCACAACCAACCAGAGCAGCTAAAAGGACTATCAGAATACATGTACAATATACTGTACAAAGTGTATTGTACATGTACGTGTATAGTTTTGCTTGCTATTAAATTAAACAGTTCTCATCATGATCCTACTAAAAATTATTATTTTTCTGTTACATTTATAAATACAGAACACCAAACAGTCCTATATTGTATTTAGTTTCTATAACACTTTTGTAAGTTGCTTTAATAACCTTTGCAGCTATTTAATTTGTTGTTTGCTCAAATTGAAAAGCAGATGAAGACAAAGGAAGCATTATGTTTAAGAAAATCTTAAGCAAACTACACGTTTAACAAACAGTGCCTTGCCATGTTTGGGGAAATACTGAAAAACACAGAACGAATGTCACGTACAACACTTGTTACAAAAGGTCTCAAGCTGTTGCTAAGAGATGCGTCTCGACAAATTGGAAAGCATTTGTATTAGTTTACTCAATATCTAAGACCATCAGAAAAATATACATCCCAACAAACACTTATCAGAAGCCAAAGAAATACTCAACAGAAGTACCAATATTAGGGGGGGCTCCCGGGTGGCGCATCCAGTAAAGGCACTTCACGTGGAGTGCAGGATGTGCCCTATAGTCTGGACGTCGCGAGTTCGAGTCCAGGCTATTCCTTTGCTGACCAAGGACGGGAGCTCCCAGGGGGCAGCGCTGAATTGGCCGAGCAATAGTAATCATTTTTGTTGGCTTTTTAAAAAACTGCAAAACACATCTTTGCCTTGAAACTCTTTTATAATATTATTTAAGCCTCGTACAAGCAGAAATTAACTTGCCGTGACCTGCCCCAGCTAAATATAATTATCTGGCATGAACCATGCATAATAATAGGTGTTTTAATGCTCGCTGATGTTTAAAAAAATTCAATATGCTCTCAGAGTTGAAATATGTTAACAAAATGTGTTTTTGCGGATTTGAAAACAGCTTTCCTAAGGCCACTTTACATGCACTGGAGGCTAGCTCTTTCAGTATCAAAGCATGCATACTCTATGTTTTGCAGACCAGTCAGGCATTAACCAGGCTTGATGATGAAATGCTTGACACACCTTCATAGATTACACAGGCAGCATATCAACTTTTAAAACAGATCAGGATTATTTTGCTTGCTTTTCTATACTGTCTAGGGTTCCCTGTGTTATAAATGCTTATTCTCATAACCTTCTGATTGTTTTCACTGTACACAGGAGAACTGACACATTAACAGTACTCTATGGATATAACAATACACTACGCTCATGGTGCAATAGTTACAGTAATATCACAATATACTATACAGGAAATGTTACAGCTTGAAGCTACAGTATACTATCAATAGTCAGGTTTGCTGGACTTACAGCACCTCTACATGCCTCTTGCACTCATTTCCATGGGTATTCCACACAGTGCATCTTTTTGCGCAGCAAGGCTTATTTTTCACAGAAATTATACAGGGGTGTGTTTTCAAATAAATCCATTATGTACTTT
Organism: Acipenser ruthenus; assembly: GCF_902713425.1. Classification (NCBI taxonomy): domain Eukaryota; kingdom Metazoa; phylum Chordata; class Actinopteri; order Acipenseriformes; family Acipenseridae; genus Acipenser; species Acipenser ruthenus. The sequence continues at coordinate 20,606,445 of NC_081215.1, forward strand.
TTTTTGTTTTGTTTTTTTAAGAACTTTGAGGTTCTTTGATTTCATCGTGTCTCGTTCTGATTTACCCACCCTCCACGGTAGGGTACATAAACTATTTCTAACCCACCCATCATTAAAACATATGACCCGGTACAATATTTCTTACAATGTTTTTGTAGTCTTCTTCTACATTCTGTGTATGGTTTTTACAGCAATAAAAAACACTGTAAATTAGTCCATGAGCTTTCCTATAACTTTCGTGAGGAGGGTGGGTGTTATTGAGACTCCCAGTAGACCCGGGAGACAGGCTGTCCACATACATAATGTATGAAGAGACATACTGAACTACTTTTTAGTACTAAGATAACATGATTGCTAATGACTGATTATTTGGTAATAGGCTTTAATATGATATGGTGGAACGTGTTCCTGTATCTCAATTAATCACATTATTCATCATGTAAGAGCCCTGTACATGTTCCATCTACTGTACATGTACTGTAGCTCTATAGTACTTAACTCATGATACTGATTTCCTCTGCATCAAGATACATCTCATGTAATAGCTAAGCATAGTTTTACAGTAGTAAATGGTATTGTTTTTAATTTGCCAATCCAAAACAAAATATACTAACTTCACACATCTTAAAATGCAGAACAGATGAGGATGATATATATTTTTATATCATCATCTACTGTTAAGTCTTTATTTTTAATGAGTTCCTCAAATTGTAGCTTTTTACAAAAATGCACAACAGATAACATAGAACCATAATAGAAAAAGTTATTACACAGTAATAAACAAGGTTTTACAAGTACACATATTGTAACTCATAATTCTCCTGTGCTTTTCTCTGTAATTAAAAGGGCATTACCGAAAAAAAAGGGACAAAAAGGAATCTGGTTTAAATCCTGGAGCAGGTATTGTAAGGAACAGCCCATAAGACACTACAGTACATCATAACGCTTGAAATGAGTTTCAGTATCTCAATCTAAACAGTGGTGGGTTCGTCTATCATAAAATACATATCTTTACTGGTACTCCCACACATACACATAAATAAATTAGCATACCTCTAACAAAATGAAAGTTATCAAATAATGCTTGGCATTATGGGTTTTACAGCTCTGTGGCTTCATTTGTTTTAATTTAGTAAATCAGATAATAATTCCTCAATCTTCCCATTTCTTGCACGGAAGGTGTCCAAACAGCACTCAAGCTCTTTAATAAGAAGTTCTGTCAATGTTTTACTGATTATTAAATTAAGAACAACACATCCTTGTGACAAAGAGAGAATGAACTCTTGTTTTAGATCTCCCTCCCGACCGGTGAGGGCGCTAGGGAGGAGGAGCAGACATCCCCAGGAAAGGTGGAAGTCGGCCACCTGGAAAGGGAGTGGGACCACGGTGCGCAACGTCACCAACTCAGACGGGAAGCGCTGTGGCAATCGCGCATTGGTCAACGGCGGTTGCCCTCGCTGACCAATGGGAACGGGACGGAGCGAACAAAAGGGGGCGTGGCCCAGGCTTCTGTTCCTTCTGGCAAGGTACTGTGAGTGAGAGAGAGACAGCGAGTGAGAGAAACAGAGAAACGAGCAGGGAATTAAAGAGGGAGAAGGGGGAATAAGGAAGCGGGTTGTTGTTGTGGATGTGCATACCTGCTAACCCCGTGTCTTTTGTGTATTTTAGAGCACTAACGTGACGCTCCGGGAATACGCCGGAGGAGCGGGAACCCGGAAGTGCTGGATTTATTACCCATTGTTTTCCCTTCCCAGAACGAAAGAGACGGATTGTTTTTATTTTGTTTCTCCTTGTTTGGGACTGCAACCCCTCGTTCTTGTTATTTTTTGTCGGGTTACACATTGCTGTGTACCCCGGCTTCCCTTTTGTTTATTGTCCTTAACTTTTTGGTGCCCTCTGGCTCTTTGTTTTGACGTGAAATAAAACCAGGGCTTGTTAAGGAAACCTGGACTGGTTTGGTCATTATTTACACCACATTCCGCCATCCTGGTCACACGTGGTGTCATCGTGGGATGGACCCAACCACTTTGTCGGCGATCCTGGAGGCGTTGGACAGCCGGAGGGAGGCTGAGAAACGGAGGAGGGAGGAGCGGTACACGGCTCTTATCGAGAGGGTCGGGATGGGGATGACGTCGGCGGCGATGGGCCCTGTGCTGGTTGCCCCAAAGGCCCGGGCCCAGAAAATGACGGCGGAGGATGACCCGGAGGCCTACCTCGTAGCTTTTGAACGGTTGGCTACCACCGCAGCATGGCCCCGGGAGTACTGGGCGAGCCAACTTGGCCCGCTTGGTTGGGGAAGCACAAGCAGCGTACCGGGCCATGACTGACGAGGATGCCGCCCAGTATGACCTCGTGAAGCAGGCTATCCTCCGCCGTCTCCATATCACGGGGGAGACTCACCGAGTCAGATTCCGGGAGTTCCGGCGACCACCGAACACCCGGCCCAGGGTGATAGTCCAGCGATTATGCGACCACATGGCGCAATGGCTAAACCCCAGCCAGAAAACCGGGATTCAGATGGGGGAAGCCATTGTGATGGAACAATTTTGCCATATGGTCGGGGCTGAGACGCAGGCGTGGGTACGCAGACATAACCCCACTACGCTGGAGCAGGCCATGGCATTAGCCGAGAATTTCGAGGACTCCCTTGTGTCCGCCCGAACCACCTTGCTGGACTGCCCCCCTCCCTCCGCTACCAAAGGACCGCCATCGAACCCTTCCCCCAGACCCAGGCCCATCAGATCACCGGCCCCGTCGAGCCATCCGGCCCCCTTACAATGGAGGCAGAGGTTGGCCCCCAGCTGGGATAGAATGGTTCCCCCTGCCCCGCTGCAAATATGTACCGCCCTTACCCTCTGCCCCACCCGTCTGTTTCAGGTGCCAGCAGTCGGGACACATTGCCAGATACTGCCCGGCGGCCATAAAGTGCGACGTGGCTGCGTGTCACCTTGAGACAGGTAAGAAATGGGGAAATGGTCGGGAGGGCCCGTGTATGGTTGATGTCGTACTGGGGAATGTGAACACCCACGCGTTAGTGGACACAGGGTGTGAGCAAACTTTAATTCGAACAGCCCTCCTTGACGGTATGTCGTGGAAGCCACAAGGCCAGGTGGCAATCTAAAATTAGTTTAGCAGAACAAAAGATGGTATCAGTAGTTTTGGATTGATTTGAAGAAAAAGAAAGAAAGAAAGAAAGAAAGAAAGAAAGAAAGAAAGAAAGAAAGAAAGAAAGAAAGAAAGAAAGAGGGACCCTAGTGGAACATCCAATTACTCTAGTTAAAATATGTAACATATGGACCCAATTCATTAAGTACAGGAAAATAATATAGTATTGTATAGGCCTTGAAATTCTGATAAGAAAACAGTTTTACTCTTATACAGTACAAGCCTATTTTAAAAAAAAAACTACCTCACTACAAACAGATGGTATCTGAAATCATACTTCAGCACCACAGTATGTGATTATTTCAATAACTTTGACTAATGTTCCACTTGAGTGTGTATTAGCTTTTCAAATAATTTCATTAATTCTGTAATACACAGTAGTATAAAATGCCACATTTTTCAATAGATAGTTATTAGTGTTTTGACAACTTGAATGCCTTTTCCCCAATGAGAATCTATAAACAACAGCTATCCAGTACCACCATTTAGAGATGTGTTGAAGGGATATAAAGTACTATAGAAACTGCAGGCTTAATTGTGATATCAATCACCTTTAAAAACCTTAGCAATGAAAAGTCCTCAGTAAAAATAGAAAAAGCTGCACGGATTTGCCAGCATAATTCAAAGATATATTTGTGTTTTTTTTTTTCCTCAACACAAGTATCACTGTACAGTAGTAGTTCTTTGCATCTTGTTGTATTACGGTCCATATGGGTCCCTAGCAGTATGGATGGATACATAATGCAGAACCAATAGACAGTGGAAATGAAAGCTATGGTACTTATTCTGCTACTGGGTTGTGGGTAGTTTGTCCATGAATCACAGGTTGAAAAGTTCAGGATGTCTAACAGGTCAGGGATAACATGAGTTGCCTACATGCTGTAAAGCTGACTTTGAATCTCAAAAGGAGGCCCTGAACTGCATTTACAGTGTACCATGGAGATGGAATTACTGTAAGTCCAAAAGAGATAGTGCCTACAAGTTCTGCTTGAGAACACACATTGTGTACAACCCTCAAGTGCTTGGCTAGAGAGATGGAGAGCGGCCCTCTGTTGTCTATGACAATTGGGTTTGCCAGATTAAGGATTCAATGAATTGAAATCAAACAAAAGTAGTTTTACTCTTTATAGAATGTGCATCCGGCAGAACCTCATGCTAAAACAAGCCAAAAAATGTTTAGACCAGATTTAGAAAGAGCAGAGAGGCTCTGTATTTGATTCAATAGTGGGAGGACCATACAGTAACAGTGCTGGAGAGGAAACAAACCATTAACAAAAGCAAGACAGCAACTTTCATTTCATTTTCCTACAAAGATAACTTGAAATATGCTATAGTCAGTTTAGTTTTGAATTTACATTTGTATTTTAGTGTTTCATAGGTTTTAGTTTTCAAGATGTTACCTTATAGAACTATTTTGAAAATACCAGCTATTTAGCCACCTGTAAAATATTTAGACACACAAGCATTTTTTTTTTAAAGTTGCTTCCTATAACCGAGATTAAAGATCTCAATAACTAATGTAATGCAACCGAATTAAAACATAACATCGCATTTTGATTCACAAAAAAAATGTAGTGGCAAACATGTTTTAATGATGAAGCCTAAACAGACAATAATGACGTAGCCAATATTTTAAGTAACACTGCAATCAGCAGGAGTTTCAAGTAGCCTATTAGTATAATAGACCAACTGTAGTAGACACTTCATAGTGTCACCAGATTGGTTTAATCACGGATAAAATGTAACCTTGTAACAATTTTAAATTGTATTTTCTTGCCCCATGTGTTGGAGTTAATTTGAAACTGATGACTCTTTTATCATTTCACCTCTTCTACATAACTTCCAACGGTTCATGAAAATGTGAAACATTTTTTGGTTCTGAAAACAATGTTCATGATATTGAGGGGAAAGCCCTCAATTATATTAATAGAAACACATAATAAATCACATCATCTGACAATTGAAATAGTATGTAGAGATGTATACATCAAATAAACGTTTTTGTGGTGGCGTCATTTACACGTGGATGGATACAGATCGCCAGTGGCCCATCACTGTCAGCAACATGTTCAGAAACATATTCAGCATTTATATATTCTAATATGTCAAATGAGGAAATACTAAAATAAACTACTTCCATGTGGTGCTTCGTAAACAAGGACATGATATGAAACTTGAGAGTCTCAACCGTACATATGATTTACTGTAATTTAGTTAGCACCGTGTACAAAAATAAATCAACTACTATACAGTACGTATATTTTACTGTTGGTCGGTTAATTATATTAGGAAAAAATAAAAGCATATTCGTGTCCAAACAAACAAAAAAAAACTATAGAAACTTACATAATAGGTAGGTATGAGGTTCGTAGAACTGATGGGTTCAAAACAAAAAATAAACCCAATATAGTTGCATTGAAAAAATATACATATATAATAAAATTTAAAAATCAAAGAACTAGCATGTCTGGCTTCAACTTCATATAACAAACAGTGTATCTTGTTGTCAATATTTGGTATTTGGATGCAAAGGTAATGCATCGGTCTACAGCGTGCGTTGTTGCTATGGCAACAAGTGAAGTTGCTTTCACTGAATTTCCTATCGTTCCAAACACAAACAGATATTCCAAATTAAATTGATATATAACATTACCTTGAATATTTTTCCACTTGTCCAGTTTATTAATTTAATTTACTAGTTCCAAACTCGCCGACTGCTTCTCTCCCAAGTCTCACAGACTTCAAAAACTTTTCGCACTGGAGAGAATGAAGGCGCTGTGCAACGGGTTCTGCAGGGGGACAAACTTTCTTTTGAGTTGAAAGCAAAACTGATGTGAGACGTAATAGCAACAAAAAGTTGTTCATTTTTTTCACCAAAATTAAGTTTTCTGTAATAAATATATAATTGAATAATCGCAGTTTGTAATTAATTTGATAAATAGCTGTTTTAATAATGTTATACACTATAATAAACTGATACTCGTCTCATAAATATTATTGCACTTTGATTATGAACAATACACTTTTACAAATCAATTAACATGTATTTTATACATTAAAGTAACAAGGCATTAATTGACATTCATAAATCTGGTGCACTTTCCCCTCATGCGATGGTAGCATGTATGGCAGATGAAACTCAAAATATACAAAACAAAAGTGTGATAAGGTGTTGAAGAAAGTTTACAAAATAATCCAAAATTCCGTTAACTGAGTTTTTTGTCACTGTACTATTGAATTGAAATAAGATGCAATGCCCTCTTGTGGCTAGATTGATTAGTGCAGCGTTTCAATATTTTCTCTTTCCTGTCCTTGCAGTGACTGTCAAAAATAAAATTACCATCCATCAACAGTCCAAAGCACCTTTGACCATTGTTCGATAGTCCAATTTCTGTGTTCTTTGCATATTTTAGCCTTTCAGTCTTGTTCCCCTTTCTTAACAGAGGTATTTTTACTGCAACACACCCATTAAGTTTAAATTTGATGGACAACGACACCTGTGCCTTCTGACAGGTCTGTTGTCAATTCAACGCTTGTCTTCTTTTTATTTCCTTAAGGATATTATCTTCGTGTTGCTCATCCTTGTTAGACAGCTTTTTGGTGTCTTTCATTCCTGGGTTTGTCAATTACAGTTGATGTTTCTCTGTACTTGTTGATTATGCTTCGGATACCACACCTTGAAACTCCAGTGATGCAAGCTATTTCACTCAATGTTTTTTCTTTTTTATGCAAGTCAAGGTTGTTATAAAATTAGAAAACACTAGTGGAGGCTTTGAGTAAATTGTTGATGCTCATAATGCAGCTGTTTTCGTATCAAAATTTTGGGCCTGGGTAAATAGAGGTATGTAGAGGGGTTCCCCCTCTGTGGGAATCAACTTAAATAAGTGGCCTAAAGCAATTTAATCCCTGAAATACCCCAGTTACTTATTCAATTTGTGTTACATGTGTGGGATGCGAATAAGAAACTGGTGAATAAGAAGCTGGTGAATAAGAAGCTAACTTCAGCATCTTTAAAACATCACGGTAGTATTCTGCTATTTTCTGTTTAACTGTATCTAAAGGCTAAATGTATTGAATATAAATTACTTCTACTTACTTAGAAATATCTGGCCTATATGTCAAAACTTTATTATTATTTATTTCTTTCTTAGCAGACACCCTTATCCAGGGCGACTTACAATTGTTACAAGATATCACATTATTTATTTTTACATACAATTACCCATTTATACAGTTGGGTTTTTACTGGCGCAATCTAGGTAAAGTACCTTGCTCAAGGATACAGCAGCAGTGTCTCCCACCTGGGATTGAACCCACGACCCTCTGGTCAAGAGTCCAGAGCCCTAACCACTACTCCACACTGCTGCCCAGTTGCTTTCAATCTATATTTAAAGACCAATCATATGTGACAACAACACAGAAAATGCATGCATGTGTGTGTGTGTGTGTAGATCAACCCTGAATTGCTAGCTACAGTAAGTACTGTAGTTATGTAGTGTGTGTTTGTATTAAAGCTACAAACTTACATACAGGTTAACTGTCTTATAAAAATGTTTTGTATTGCAAACATTATTTTTAAAAAAGCCATACAGCATTGCTCAGTAATGTTAAAGAACTATTAAAAAACACGGCACAGATGGACACAAAAAAAAATTACATATTTGCACAAGTATTTTAAAATACAAATGACTAAATAAATAACAGCTTAAATGAGCTGACACAGAGGAAAGAAAATCAGATAGTATATGATTATTATAATACAGAAAACAAACTATTTCTTAAATAAATAAAAGCACATGTGACGTTAATGTAAATATGCAATGCATTTTTTAATAAAAAAAATAAAATTATGTTTGAGAACAGCAATTATTTTAGTTTTTTATTTGGATTTCTTGCAGATTCAGATGCTACTTTATTAATACAATTAGAGATTCAAGCATTGGTGCAGATCTGGCAAATATTACTCAGTTCGTAATTGTGCATTTATGAAATAAACTACAAGCGATGTAGTAGCTGTAGTGGTTAATGTCTGACATAAAGAAATGGGAATGGTTTCAGAGAATAGTTCCCCTCAGCTAATGGAACGTGTGGTCTAAAACACTGACTAGTCAGACAACATAAGGTATAGATAAAGAGGAAAAAACAGGATCAGAACCAGAAAGATGAGAAACACATGTTCATAAAGAGAAAGGTTCAAACATTCACCGTCATTTAGAACTTTTATTGTTGCAGAAAAGCCAAATTTAGACTTTGTTTTTTTTTCACATTGTGTTGAAAGCAATGAATACATAAAGGAATTTTTGGATCCAAACAAAACCCTCTAAATTGGCAGTTGTTTGCTCGATAAGGTTTTGTACAAATTACATTTTATTTATAAGAAAAAAACACACAACTGTACTGTTTTGATTCTGGATTCCCCTAGGGTTCAGTTCATGCTACTTTATCAGCCTTATCATAGCTATTACTAAGATACCATTCCTTGATTAGAAAACATGCCTTACCTAAAAACTAGAATTGAATTGTATTCACATATAGCTTCAGTTAACATAACTCTGGCAAACTGAAAAGTTTCAACATACACAAGTCACCCCATGTCTGTAAGCATGAAGAGCAATGGTTGCCTTGTTTCTATAGGTAATGTAGTTTCTTTCACATTCTACCTGTCATTATATAAATTAAGGCGATTGATACTGGTTGCAATGCCTACTTCATAAGCAAAGCAAATCTGAACTTTAGTCACCTGAGATTCAGACTTCTTCAAATGAGGATTCATTCAGAGTACAGATACTTGTGTGCCTCATGATCAAGGTGAGAGCAGGTCTTTGTATGAGTGCAGTTTCTACATTTTTATAACTAATTTAACTATTTGTCTTTGTCAAAATGCTTCACTTTAGCTGCAGTCCATGTTGGCCGCCCTACAGACAGAGAAAGCCAGGTTATTACCCTAAGCCTGTTCTATTAGTTGGATGATGATCTCCAGATGAAGCTGTTGCCATCATGTGAATAATGAAATGTTGTGCATGGGAGGTTATTTTGCTGAAGCTAATAGGTAGTCTGAACAGTGGGGGATCTTAATATTGCAAATGCCTCAACTATTAAATCTGTTCTAATGTGCTGTAGTCCTTTATGATCTTTAGTGATATAATGAAGGGGAGGGGGTCAATAGTTCACCGCTGGGGGGGCCCTCCATCCACATTAATATAGCGATACATAGTATTTAGATCATTAAAACAGACTCCAAATATGTTTTTGAAGGGACATATTTAGACACTGTACAAAAGCTTTTTTTATGTGTTGTATGAAATAAAATGTTTCCTTGGCCGTGGACCTGCTGTATGTGGCAATAACAATTAAACATAGATGATTCCATCTGGGTACAATTACAATCATTTTTGGAAGTAACATTCTGTTCCATATTCATGAGTCGTAGTTGGGCTTATTTGCCAAAGAAACACAATAATTCCTAGAGGCATTCCCAACAAATGAAAAACACTTGGTATAAAAAGGCTTTAATACAGATTTAACAACACTTTGGTTGGTTACAAGAAACAAACAATTGTAATATCAATTATATAATGTTGATATAACAATATTAGCGAAAAGCGATATTTTTCAGTCAAATGTTGTGAATACTAATTAACAGAATATCTTAAATATACTATACCTGGGCTATTCCTTTAGCTTTTTTATTTGGATTATAAACATAACATAGTGGTCTATTTACAGTTTACCGAGAGAAAATGTTGTAGTGTGTGTCTACTGTATACATCCATGTTGCTACATTGGACCTGGGAAGGGGATTAGATAAGTGTTCCATTGAGCATGTAATTAGGATAGATCTAGGTTTAGAAACAACAGGTATAACATGTATTGTAGTCCTATTCCATCTGAATATGTTAGTATGTCAACCTGCTTGTATATCTATCCTATTAGGCCGAAACAGGTACCACAATGATGCAGGCTGAAAACTGAACTAAGATTCTGTAGCCATGTCCATCTGAGATGATTTTGATGGACAGCCACTGTAGCAACCAAATCAGCCAACAGGATTGTATAATGTGGACATCTTTAGCAGCACTGTCTGCCAGCATTTTATTGCTGGCCACCATGCCGGTCATGTATACCAGTGCCCAACTTGTATACAGTTGGCAGATTCTGGCACCCAACAATTTCACAAACAGTTGCCAATCTGATAAACAAAAAAAAAGGGGCAATGTCACATGGTGGGTGACCATGGAACATTCAGATAGAATAAATGTTTAGCTTAAAACATGAATCAGGGAAGGAAAGCAAACATTTAAAAGGTAAACAAATCTTTAATTTTAAAAATGTTTAAGCTAACGATAACGGCGCTGATTACTGATTTCTAATCACAGCCCTGATTGTTGACTTTGTACTTCCTGACACAGCCAACTAACAGCCGGTAATGCTTTCCAATCAGGGCTCTATTGTTTGAGTAACCTAATATGGAACACTCAATCCCGCTGAGTGGCATGTGAATAGAAAACGTATGTACAAAAGGCTTATTTGTGGTTATCTTCTAGTATTAAGCATTAAGATATTGGATTGCAGATCTTTGACTCAAGGGAACATCTTTTTGTTTTGCAAAGGAATTAGGGAGTGTTTACCATTACATCAGCATATTTATGAGTGACCTCCTCCTAATCCAGATATACAGGTATAGTCAAAAGTTTACATACACCAATGGAAAACAAATAATTATAAGAAAAATCTTTTGTAGCAAAAGTTTTGCTTTTGTGGATGAGGAAAAGTTACAAGAAATAGATGTCTACAATTATTTATTTCTGGAATTGTTTTGCAAAACTTAAAAAATGCTAATTCCAAAGTATTCATACCCTGACAAGGAAAATGAAATGAACAGCTAGTTGAGGCACCTTTAGCAATAATAATATTTTTTTTTGCATTCATGTCCTTTGATATGCTATGATAGTTTTGTCTACAAGGTGCTAGAAATTTCAATATGATAATGCAGAACCTAATTCTAGAAAAGTCTAGAAAATGCTGGATTGTAGTGAACATTCTTAGAGAGTATAAAGGGTAAGGCATAGGGTGATTGTTGTCATTACCAATAAGTCATTATGGGAAAACATAAAGAGCTATCTGAAGAAAATTATTTATTGTCATAAAGCTGGAGAAGGATACAAGAAGATTTCCAAGCATTTGAGTATCCCAATTTCAACTATTGTTTCTATTATCAAGAAGTACAATACTCATGGTACTGTCACAGTCTGAAAGAAAGAAGGTTCTTTCACCAAGAACAAGTAGAAGAATTGTGAGGAAGGTTAATAACAATCCGAGATTGACTGCCAAAGATAGTCAAAGTGAATTGGCTGCAAGTGGGACTGGGGTTTCCATTTCAACCATAGGTCGAGTATTGCATGGTGAAGGTCTCAATGGTCGCAGGCCAAGGAAAAAGCCACTCTTAGGAAAACGTCACAAGGACAATCACTTAAAGTTTGCAAAACGACATTTGAGTGATGGATATGAGTTCTGGTCAAAGGTTTTGTGGAGTAATGAAACAAAAATCAAGCGTTTGGTCACACTGATAGTCATTACATTTGGAGAAAGTCTGGTGAGGCGTACAAAAAAAGAACACCATACCTACTATCAAGCATGGAGGTGGTAATATCCTTCTATGGAGCTGTTTTTCCTCTAATGGCACAGAACATTTAGTTAAATACATGGTAAAATGGATTCCATAGCATACCAAAAGATATTTGCCAATCCAATGAAACCCTCTGCTACAAAACTTGGTTTAAAGCGCAACTGGACGTTCCAACACAACAACGATCCAAAGCACACATCAAAATCTACTTCAGAATGGTTAAAGAAGAATAAAATCAAGGTTCTGGAATGGCCCAGTCAAAGTCCTGATTGAGAATATTTGGTATGAGTTGAAGAAGGCGGTGCACAAGAGAAGTCCTCGGAATTTGAATGAAGTGGAACAATTGTGTGTTCAAGAATTGTCAAAAATCACTAACGAATCATGCCAAAAGCTAATTGACAAATATCCTAATCGTTTAAAAGAGGTTATTATTGCTAAAGGTGCCTCAACTAGCTGTTCATTTCATTTTCCTTGTCAGGGTATGAATACTTTGGAATTAGCATTTTTGGAGTTTTGCAAAACAATTCCAGAAATAAATAATTGTAGACATCTATTTCTTGTATCTTTTGTTCTTCATCCACAAACGCAAAACTTTTGCTACAAAAGATTTATCCTATAATTATTTGTTTTCGAGAAATTTCCAGAAATTATAATTTTCCATTGGGGTAAGTAAAGTTTTGACTACAACTGTATCTGTTTTCCACAGCCCCTGTAAGAACGCAAGCAGAGGTTGAATTTTTCTAGTGAACTTTGCGGTAGCCATTTTTCATACTGACTTTCTTCTCTTGCCAAAGACATTGTTTATGAGCTTGGCCATGGACTTGGACCCGCTGTACCTCCGGCGGTCCGCTCTGTATTTCAGATGGTCCATCACGTTCCGGATCAGCTTGATGAACATGGTCAGGATTTCCTGATAGTGTTCTGCTGCAGACACTTCTTGGAAGTGGCATTTGTTTTCCAGGGCAAGCGAGTGAGCTTCTTCTTCGCAGACCTGCCGGGCGTGACACAAGTCCTGTTTGTTTCCAACCAGGCAGATGGGGACTTCCACTTCACTGCGTTGTATAAAAACAGGCAAAGAACACACATTAAAATGAAGTAAGCATTATTATGTAAGATAAAGTGTGCACACACGTTCTAAACTGAGGCAGATCTTAATACCATCTCCCAAAAATATTTCAACCTGATGTTTTGCAGACCTCTTTTATCTGTATTTTTTTTGTGTGTGTGTTTAGGGATATTAATAATGTTCAATAAATCCCCCCTGTGGGAAAAACGCCAGAAAGATTAATATAGAGTTTGTTGATTAGACTATTAAAATAGACCCCACTGTCTTTTATGATATATTATCTTGTGAGCACTTTAGATGCACAAAAAGACAGCAAAGCCCAGTATTTCAGCACAGCAAAGCGCTCAAGAAGAGGTCTTATACATTAGGAGTGTGCTGATACTCATACTAGTACTCGTAATCGCCTCTTAAAGAAGTATTTATCTGCAGATACTAAATAAATCCATGCATTAATGTGTTGACTCCAACACAAGCAAAGCTGCCCTTTCCTCACCTTTACAATTGAGTACCAATCAATGGCAATTAACTTCAGCACTGAATGTTTTAAAAGCCGTTTGGAAACGTATTTCCCTCTCATACGGCGAGAACTGACAATGGTTTATATGAGCATCAACACACCCCTATCATACATGCGACTGTATGTGCAAAATAGGAACAGGACAAAGATATTTTTCAATATTTAAGTCATTGAATTTATGTAATTTTACCGGTGTCTGTGCATGACCCTTATTGCAAAATAAAATATAAAACAATCTTTGAAAATCAGGGGTGAATCGGACGAGAGAGATTTCAGGGTTTATAATAATAATCACGAGAACCCATTACTACTGATAGACTGACAGGATCACACCTGAAAGCTCAAATTAACAACAGTCTAAACTGAATCTATATATTGTTCATTCCAAAACAATGCCAGACATTTGTAGGATTTGTATCTTTTTCAGGGTTTAAATTGATTCGCTGATTACATTTTGAAATATGCTCATTAATATTGGCTAGAGAATGGGATACAAGCAGTGAGAAGAGGTGTTGCACAAGACTCAATTAAGTGGAAGAATCCATTTAAGCATTTAATTAACTTAGTGCCCAGAGGAACTAAATCCTACAAATCAGTTTATTAGACTTTTAAGGCAACAGCTCCAGTGCAGACAGCTGCCTTATTAATTAATTTCCTTTTATACAAAAACATATTTCTTCTTTATTAATGGTGTTTTTTCAGTCGGAAGCAATTTTAACTAAAGTATGTAGCCCAGATTTAAATTGATAGTTTCCAATTACAGTCTTAGGGATGCCATCCATAGATGTATTAAAGCTCAATTTGTCATTTACACCCTGCTAATAACTTGACTAATGATGCAGCTTACCCTTTGCAGTTTTCAATGCGTGCTTCTTTGATCTGGCGCACAATGTTTTTGGCATTGAGAAAAGATGCACGGTCACTGATGTTATAAACCACAATAAAACCATCTGCCCATTCCACAGGTTCTTCCAATATGCATCGACTTTCAGTGCTCTGGTAAAGAATAACACACATTTCCATTGCAGGGTGTCAAGCTACAGAGATGTGTTATGCACTAGTTGAACTGCAAAGATATTCGTTTTAGGAGAGAATGCTTTTTTAATACTTTATTACTATGCTGTTACACGGTAAATTATTTTCATATCTGTGGTGTTGAAATTACATTTTCTGCGTACCCCTTATCTAACTGCTCTGAGAAGTCATAAAGCTAAATGAAATCACAAAATGTGCTGATTTTTAAACATGAAACATAACCATAAATAAGACATTAAAAACAAAAAATGTCTAGTTTTTAATTCTAATACCTTTGAGTTTGTAGTTTGGATGGTTAAAATGAAAAGCTTATTTCTTGTTTTAGACGCAGTCCATTCTTTGTGGATAAGGCCAATGGTTTACCTTAAGGCCTACTAGGGCCCACTGAACTGTTGCTTAAAGTTTTGGGAATAGGGCACCTAGTTAACAGCAACACAACCTACTTTTTCATTTTATTTAAATAATTAGCATTAATATTCTATCTTTGTTTGTACACACCTGGGAGCATGGATCAAATATTTCCAGATTCAACTGTCTTCCATCAATCGATAGCCTTTTATGATATAAGGAATCTGCAATGGTTCAAACACATTTGATACTGTCATGAAAAACAGAAGGACTGCATTATTGCTGGCTTCCTACTTCTTTAAACGAATGGGTATTTCCATGGTTATTATCATTATCTGAAAAGTGATTGAGATTCATATTTTGCAATGTACATAGTATCCAGTACAGTACAGTGAAAGTGTATGGCTCATAGTCCCCTCATATAGACTCCTTTGTACTCATACTGTAGATAAATCCCCACGTTATGGTTTAATCCTGTGTCTGCCCTCAATAGAAGCTAAACCAATCAATCACCAGTGTTGGAGAGTGTGGCGGAGCGTCTTTATAAAGGAAGCATGTCAAGGACAGTTGTTTTATATAATTATAAAACAATTACTATTAGAACTGAAAAGCAGATTGTATTAATGGAACACTTGTAACAGAACACACGCTTTTGAATTTATAAAGGTTTGATTCTGCCGACAGGAGTGTTAATCCCACTGAACATGTTTCTGAGGTGCAGTGCCTGCCATTCTGCACTGACAAGCACTGACTTAAATAATAGCAGACAAACGAAGGGCCTTTATCAACAGAGAAGAAAGAAGCAAAAGCATAGTTTATGTATTTTAATCCTTTGGCAAGGCTGCTTAACATGAATAATAATAATAATAATAATAATAATAATAATAATAATAATAATAATAATAATAATAATAATAATACAGTGGTTTGTTTTTATAATTCTTATAAATTATTAATATGTTTCATTTTTAATTCATTCATTTTGTTGTCGTTATTATTAAGTGGCGTACAAATACTCACTTGAATTTGAGGCATACTCTCCAATAAATCTTTTTGTTAGGAACCTTACCAGGACAGCTAGAAAGGTGAAACATAGTTTAGTGTTAGAGTATTCAGATTCAGTTTCTGGTACATAGAAGTTGATAATAAGTTACAAGATTCCTTTTGCAGATAAACTGAAGTTGTGTTGACAGTTGTGCTGAGGAAGTTTAAAATTAATGCGTTGAGGTGGCATTGAATGAGATGACTGAGAGGTAATTATGAACCTATGACATTTCTTTCAGCAAAATATGCAACCTACAGTACATTTCAGATTTTTATGGTTATTTATTTAATCATTGGAAGTTAGTAACACAGAAGCTAACATACATATAAGAAAATACTACTGCAGTCATATAATGATGACTATTTGTCCACAGATTGTAAAATTTGTATAAGAGAAAATAAAACATTATTACACCATATAAGCTGTTGTACTTTGTATTTACCACAGTGTGCCATGTTTTTACCAAGCTTCACCATGCTTCTCTGTTCTTCTCCATGTTTGTTCTATACTATAAATAAATCCACAGCTCCCAAACATTGTGTATATACCATAATAATCAATGCAATATCATTAAAAAGGTGGGATAATGTTAGTGTAGTTTACTATATAGATGTCAAAAAGGAAATATTGTATTTACTGGTTCCAATTACCATTCCATTGTTATCTGCACCCCAGAGCTTGGACCTACATTTTTGACATTTCTAAATGTGCGCTAAACTGTATGTGAAAAAAAAAAAAGTTTACATAAATGATATGATGCCAGCCCCCTTCAGACTTACGCATCACCTCATAAAATGCAATTTATAGTACATTCGGTGAAAGGATGTTTTTTATATGTTAGATCCTGGAGGCATTTGTAGATTTCCATGGTGATCACACAAAATATGCCAAGACAAACGGGATACCCTGCAGTTTTATTTACTAGTCTACTCAAAGCTAGTTGTGTGTAGGAGGGTATTTCTTTTTTTCTAAGTATCTTAAAAAAGGTGCTTTCCTAATAATGACTTCAGCTTGCAGTACCAACATTTGAATGAGTGACTTTTATTGCATTCTGTTGTATACAGTAATTTCCAAGATTTCTGGTTTGTTCTGAGCAGTTTCTTACTATAGTAGTTTCCTGTCACAGTATCATGTTATCATTTATCTTCATTTCCAATTGTTTTACTTTATATATGTAATTGGCTTCCCCTGAGAGGAAAAACAGACATGGAGCCTCCAGGCTAATGTATCTGTCTAAAAATCCTTCAGAAAGCCTATTGTAGTGTTACAGAGTATTATTCTTCCATGTGTACAGTATTTGTATGCCTGGTAAGAGACAAAGTAAAAAAAAGTCTATGTAAGCCATTTTATAATGCACTATTGTTTATAATAATTTAAAACAAATGTATATATATACAGTACCCAGTAACCACAAATAAAACATACCTGATTTTCCAACTCCCTCACTTCCAAGGAGCGCAAGTTTGATATCATTCATGATGGCAGTGACAGAGATTCCAGCAATCCAAGTGTTAGAAGCCAATTTTCTCTACTCAGCCACTCACAAGCTGTTGATCATTGCCCGACTGGAAGAAGTGTTCGGCATTATGCTGCTTAGAAAAGCTCTTAAGTTTCTAGACTAGAGATCTCCAAATAAAAAAAAAAAGTCCTGTCTGCTCCCCTCCCACTAAACAAATCAAGCTGTGGAGAGTTAGGTTAGTTTCAGGTCACACAGAGCCTGAAATAGCTGTATAGATTTGTTGTGCATGCTTTTTGTGTTTTGGCCAAATTTTGCTATATCTAGTGTTGCAGTTATTCCATTAATGTTTTCTTCATGTGCCGTGGTGAGCCTAGCTGAAATTGTTCTCCTTCTGATAAGTCTTCTGCTCATGTTGAAATGACCTAGGCTACACTTTCTAAACTTGCTTATTTGTTAAGAATGGATATTTCTCTTCTTCTTACTCTGGCTCATTCAGGAAAAAATAATTAGAAATGTGTTATGTCGAGATCACAAGATAAATTATCTCAGAACCTCGACATAACACTTTTTTATTTGTATTGTTTTCCATGTCCTTAATGATCCACTAATGTGAATTACGGTAATGTAAGAATTATTGAAAATAATTATTATGATTCTAGTTTAAGTCATAAGATTTTTCTGAACAGCTACTGTATGTATAACCACACAAACAGGTTTATGTGTATGGAGTAAACTGATGTGCAAGATAAGCACATGTGCTTGTACTGTATGTGAGACTATTTTAGAAAACAGTACAGTATAAGAGAAAGAAAAAAATGAAAACCTACTACTACATTAAACATTTTGGAAAAAAGAAAGATCCTCATAAAACAGGATCCTTTCAGTTTACTATTTAACATTTAAACCTTGACAGCCTTAATCCCATTAGTACTAGTAGTATGTGTATTTGAAGATTGTATAATCCAGTGTTTGAAGTTAACTTGTAATAAACTGGTACTGTTTTAGAATTACATTTGCTTGGAAGCGACATTCAGCATTTTGTTTGGCATCACTTTTCGAGGTACCCCTGCCCATAAATCCGCTTGCAGATAAGTTGAGAGGCTGGCTTTGGGGGAGCCATGGGCAGGGGGGCAGGATATGTTAGACAAAGCCAAAAAAGCAGGAGGAGGCTGGGGAGGAGGAGGCAAACTCCGGCGCACAGTGTGGACTGAGGTAAAATATCAATTCTTTCCTTGCCGATCACTGGACATATTGTTTATCGAGGGTCGATTGCCAGAACCTTCACTTTGCTTAATTTATGCATGCAGTAACGGAAAGTACTTTGCAGAGCTGAAGGGACCATAAAGTCAGAATGATCTGCTTTCTATAGCCAGTGTAAACAGCATTTTGAAGGTGTTCCAGAATAGGCAGATATATGATCACATTTAGCATATTCTACTCAGCAGTTTATCATTTTGTTTAAAAACACGCCAATTTGTTATTGTTTATACCTTGTGAGAATGCATGGCAACAACAAGTGCTTATTGACAAACTGGCTGTTGACCATGCAGATGAGAAACCCCATGCCAAATATGACAGAGGGATAGGTAATTAAGAGCCAGTTAACCCCCTGTCACAATATAAAAGACCTGCAGCTTTGGCTGAAGGAAGTTAGTGTGTTCAGAGGTGGAACGAGGGTCGGGAGGTAAAGCAAAGTAAAGCTTAAAGTAAATATAAACAATTGCTATACGTGCTGGTTATACACCAACCAACACGATACTTGTTTGGTTTTGGTTCCGTGTTATGTTCTGTCGGTTTCTTTTGGCCATTGAGACATTTTGTTTTGTTCTGTTGTGTTTGAACCTTTTATTTTTGTTTAATAAATAGTGAGCGCCGTAGCGTCTTTTGTTTACCCCGCAGTTGCCATGTGTGTGGAATTACTTCCTGTTGTGACATCACCCCTACAGCCAGCCTGGTCACAATCTATTTTTCAACAGCGACTCCTCTGGTTTACACAACGTTTAATGCACCAATGATGTCTACATCCCAGTTTTATGGATGGTTCACTGTTAAGTCAGTCTTTGATTGTTGTGCCGTATGTCATTACATTTTTGTTGACGGGATACTCATTGATTTTTATCACAAACAAAAGAACAAGCTGTACCAAGCATTAAAATATGCTTTCAAGACAGCACTTCTTGTTTCCAGAATTACCCTTTTTTATTTTTTTATTTAGTCATCGCCAATGTTTTCCGGTTCACCGCTGCAACCCCCTGGCGACTCTGGAAACGGAGGCTGGAATACGCGTCCTCTGAATGGTGTTTCTGCCAATCCGTCATTTTTTCGCACTGCGGATCCAACAGGGGTAGCTGGTGCGCTGTGAACTGTGGATTCCCCTGCTGTTGTATTTATTATGTTTGATAGGTGATTCTGTATTCTTGAATATAATGTTTGTATTTCTCTCTGGGATCATACCTATAGAATATCCATTGTCTTGTTGGTCATATACCTTTGTCTCCCACTAACTCCCCTGGCTATGCACAGAAATACTCTATTTCATACCCACAGAGCCCCTCCTCAGAATATCAAATGGAATTCACTGGCTCCCATCCAGCAATAGCATGTGTCCCAGTCCACTATACTTGGCATTGACTTACCATTTTACTGTATATGTAAGCAAACAGCAGTGTTTGTGTTACATGCGACCTCTCCTATATTCATTGTGCACCATGCCATACATGGTCCTTTCGACCATACCATTTACACCACCCCACGTTAAAGTATATACTGAGAACATCATCAAAAACACTGAATCCAAGAAATTGTCAGCGTCAGAGATTCTGTCGCCAAAAAACTTTACTGCACTGCTATGCTATGCAAGCTAGCTTTCTTCTATTATAGGTGTGCCTGGTTTGAATCCCAGTGACTGAGCTAAATAAGAGACATTTAGATGTCTTTCAGTTAAATGCAGTGTTTACTAATCATCTATAGGGCCACTCTTTGTTTGTAGTGCTTGTCATTGACTTCCCTTTTAAACGCTCTGCTGCGTCCGTCTGGTTACATGCATGTTAATGATACAGTAATATGCAGTGAATCTGAGAATGCTTGGTGTTTTAACAGCCTTCAGTACTGTATATATGGCTGGTATTTTTCACAATGTTCATGTCACAGGTAATAAGACGTGAACATTGTGAAACATACCATCAACATGACTTGCAAAGCCACTGGCAAAACTAAGTTTCTTCATTTTATTTTAATACTGACAGCACTTAAATGTTAAGATCCTTTATTTTTTTACTCCACTAGAGCCTAAAATACAGCTCTTCAAAGAAGATATATTGAAGCAATTGGCAATGTCAAAATTACAACAGAGACAAAAGCCTACCATGAGAGCTGGCTGCCCTTTGTGTACATCACATCTGAGTCCAAAACACTGGCCTCAAAGGGAGATAATCTTCAAACAGAGCCTGACAATGTCTTCTTTATTTTGAGAGTACTGCAGAACTTTATTTCTGCTAAAGACAGGTCTGGATTTAGTATTTACCAGGAAATTGAGTACAGAAATGTGGTTTCTTATGTCTATGGAGAGAAATATGTTTTGAAAGAAAATGATGGGGGGGGGGGGGGGGGGGACACCACACCACACATAGAAATAGTGCTATTTATACACAAAGCATAATAAGGAGAGTTGACAGTTTAAGTTTTAAAATGGTCCAGCCAGTGACAGTGTATTTCAATGTATCCAATTCCCTCGTTATAGCTTGTGCTACAATATGGTTTTAGAGTTTTTAAAAGATTTAACAGTTTTTATATACAATTTATAATAGTTGACAACGTAATTTCAGGTTAGTTTACCAAGGTTAAGTTATAACAACAGGATCCCTGCAGTAGATACTGAATGATGTGCTAGCGTGACAAGCCTCTGTAGGCTGAACACCCTCTCCTAATTTCCAGCATCTTTTACATACTTATGTTAATAAGGGCCATTATTCATCTTCTAGAAACCTTAATTAAGGGCAAAATTCAATTCACTTTAACTGAAAAAATATTTTAGGAAAATGTATATGCACCTGTTTAAAACTATCTGTT